>NW_010358717.1:470018-490865 GCF_000414095.1 Morus notabilis | reverse complement strand
AAAGAAATAGCATGTGAATGCTATTAGGTTTTCCAATGATTTTGGATGAGATTTTAAAGAGTATCATTTCTTAAAATGAAATATTTAAGGAATGATACAACGCATGGTGGCCACAGAGATCGGGATGTGGGAATCGCATCCTTGGAGGCAGGTCCCGAAACTCGTACATATCCACTTCTTGTTTAGTGGAATTATGGCTCTGCACTTTTCATAGACAGACATTTTTACCGCTTCTTGCTTAGTGGTATGATGAGCTGCACACTTCCATTATACAGATATTTTCTATTATGTGAGTATTTCCTTTTCTAAAAAGGGATGATCGGTTCCGGGTGTATATATTCGAACCGTGAGTACCTTTATTTTAAATGCTTTATAAAATTTTATCCTACTGGGCCTTTCGCTCACCTTTCTTATTTTCAAATGTATTAAACCCCTCCAGGAGACGCGAGGAGTAGTACGGAGTAGGTAGCTACTACCGGTGATGTGGACTTGACCCCGGAAAGAGAAGAGTTGTCTTTCCTCTTATCTTTTATTTTAAGGCATATATATAAAAGATTATGGATTGTAAACTTAAATATTACTAGACTGTGGTTGATGTCACATTTACTCTTGCTTATATTCATGTATGCTAAACACATGTGGGAATTCCTGACATGATATCAGAGACGTGGTTTTAAACTGGTTTGGTTGGAAATTCCACCACCGTTCTTGAAATTAAATTTCTCTTGAATGCAGGGGCTCGTTTGGAAATACCTGGATGTTTTGGATTTGAAAGAAATTAAATTATTTTGCTACTAACTCTCTCAAACAGGTTTAAGTTTTTAAACGAGCCTCGACGTCACTAACCTTGGTTTAAGAGCGTGACACAACCACTTTACTAATGGTGATTGGTGCCCCCACAAGGGAGACCAAAAGGAAAAGGTGGAAATTAATCTCCACACAAAATAACAATACACAATCCCAAAGTAAAACCAAATCCTAAAAAGGCATTTGGATCGCTTCAGTATATATGTTTGACGCATGTACAATTACAGACATGCATATCTAGGAAAAGATATGGCAAAATATGGAGATGATCAGGTCAACAAGTTCACCTCTCATAACTTAATGCAAACAAAAACAGCTACCAAACATTGCGCAAGCCATGGCTGTGGATATGGTTGTTTATACCTCTCAACGTTTTCCTGGAAATTTCTTTATCCATCTGTCCATCAAAAACCCAAAAAAATTAAAATTAAAATTAAACCCTTTTTTATTTTATTTTTTAAAAAAGAATTGATTCTTTAGAGCTTGGCCACATGGATCTTGCCTCTTCATTATGTGACATACTCAATCACCAACTTCTTTGAAAACCTTCACTGCAATTTCGCCCATATCCTCCCAAATATCCAATCTCTGCCATATTATGTTATATATTTCCTTATTATAAGCTCATTAATTATAAATTATTAATATCAATATTTATTACTGTAATTATTTTTATTATTATCTATTCAACCAACAGAAACAAAGGTCCTACTTTCCGCAATATGGCTCTTAAGCCTTGAAGTACTAATTCTTCAAACTTATCGCTGTACTCGTCAACTTGCATGCTCTTTAAATGCATCGAATCCTTTTAATTCACATTCGATGTACGGAAAACCTGTGGGTACGGTGCCAGTTAAGAGAGAGAGAGAAGGATGTAATTTGGATTGAGTTTTTGTAGATACCCAGGTCGACGTTCTTGTTCAGTTAACTGATTTGAGTTTTTAATTTGAGTTAAGATGTGATTTTATGTAATAATTTTTTATTATAGTAAAAAAATTAGATGTGACTGTTTCTAAGAGTTTTTTATCCGAAAATCAGTGGTAACTTTAAGGCATCGAGTCTACAGTGACCTAGTTGCAGCAGCCATCTCTGTTGAACAAGAGCACATCGCCTTCCTCCAGGATCGAGCAGTTTCTGGGAAAACTTCAGGAGAACCTCAAAGGAATAACAGAAAAAACCGTGATCAAGGGCAAGGTAGTGGGGGAGTGCCTAGTGGTAGCAGTGGCTCTTCGGGAAGTGGGAAGAGTGGACCCTATAGCTTCAAGTGCCACCATTGTGGGGAGCTAGAGCATATCAAGAGGAACTGTCCTATCAGGGGCCAACTGGTGAACCAACAGACCCATCAATTACCGCAGAGTCAAAGGGGTATTGCTCATAGTCAAGACAGACTTCCACAGTTCACGCCTTTCTATCAGCCCCAGTTGCCTGTCCAGATACCAATTCCTCCTGCACCGATCTTCCGTCCGCCGAACTACTTTTATTTCCGGCCACAGGCTTCCGTATCGGTACAGTCTACCCCGTCGCAACAACAGTACAGACCTAGAAACCAGAGACCTAACAACAATGAGAGAGGAAAAGGGAAAGCACCGAGGCAGATGCATACCATGGCCGGGGGAAGTTCTGGAGCTCACGCCGGAAACCCAGTCGTCGAGGGTATGATACCTATCTCACATTCTTTTGTACGAGTTTTGTTTGACACTGGTGCTACACACTCTTTTGTTTCCACTACTTTTGTGAAAATTTTAGGTTCGAAACCCGATGACTTAGAGACTTCAATGTTTATAAGTTCTCCATTGGGACGTATGGAGGTGACTAGTGTATGTAGGTCGTGTGTGATCACGATTGGAAGTGAGAAATTAAAGGTAGATTTGATAATCCTTCCCATGAATTAGTTTGATGTGGTGCTTGGAATGGATTGGTTGTCAAGATATGGGGTGATTGTTGATTGCCACCGTATGAGAGTCACCTTGACTACCGGTTCTGGCACGACAGTAACGTATCAGGGAGGTGTTAACCCAGTTACAGAAGAACGACTACTGAGGCATAGTGTCAGAGGACGGCGGAATTTAGCTTGTTTCTCATTCCTTTCGGCATTAGAGGGTGAATCCGGTATCGCCGGGGAGAATGTTGAGGTCCCCGTGGTCAATGAATATGCGGATGTATTCCCTGATGAGTTGCCTGGTTTACCGCCTGATCGGGAGATCGAGTTTTGCATCGACTTACTTCCGGAGACGGCTCCGATTTCTATTGCTCCGTATCGAATGGCGCCTACGGAGATGAAAGAGCTAAGGAAACAGCTCAGAGAGTTGGCAGAAAAGGGATTCATTAGAAACAGCACATCCTCGTAGGGTGCACCTGTCTTGTTTGTGAAAAAGCACGATGGATCCTTCGGTTGTGCATAGACTACTGACAATTGAATAGGGTTACCGTGAAGAACAAGTACCCATTGCCGAGGATCGATGAGTTGTTCGATCAACTAGGAGGATCACGGTATTACTCAAAAATTGATTTGAGATCCGGGTATCATCAGTTGAAGATTAGGGAAGATGATATTCCAAAAACAGCTTTCAGGACTCGCTATGGGCATTATGAGTTCTTAGTAATGCCTTTTGGATTGACGAATGCTCCTGCCGCCTTTATGGATTTAATGAATCGAGTCTTCCGCCCGTATTTAGACCAGTTTGTGATAGTCTTCATTGATGACATCCTGGTTTAGTCAAAGACTTGGGAAGAGCACGAGCAACATTTGAGGATCGTTCTCCAGACTCTTCGAGAACACCAGCTTTATGCAAAAAAGGAGAAATGTGATTTCTGGTTGACAGAAGTCAAGTTCCTTGGACATGTTATATCTGGACAAAGAATTTTAGTGGATCCCTCAAAGGTTGAAATGGTGCTACAATGGGAACGACCGAAGAACGTTGCCGAAATTTGAAGCTTCCTAGGACTTGCAGGGTATTATCGACGAGTTGTAAAGGATTTTTTGAGTATTGCTGCTCCAATGACGCGGTTGACTAAAAAGGAAGTCAGGTTTGAATGAGATGCCGATTGTGAACATGCATTCCAAGAACTGAGGACTAGGCTAACCAGTGCGCTGATTCTGACGATTCCTAATAGCGATGAGCCGTACGAGGTGTATTCCGATGCATCAAGACGAGGACTTGGGTGTGTTCTGATGCAAAATGGACATGTTGTGGCCTATGCATCTCGTCAACTGAAGCCACATGAACAAAACTACCCCACGCATGATTTAGAGTTAGCAGTAGTCATTTTTGCTCTCAAGATATGGAGATGCTACCTCTATGGAGTAAAATTCCAGATTTTCTCTGATCATAAGAGTTTGAAATATCTGTTCACTCAGAAGGACTTAAATCTGAGACAGAGAAGATAGATGGAATATATGGAGGATTATGACTTCACCTTGCAGTATCATCTTGGAAAAGCCAACGTGGTAGCAGACGCTCTCAATAGAAAGACTCCAGGAATCCTAGCATCTTTGGCATTGGAAGATTGGAAACGGAGTGCAATTGTAGGTGATTATGATCTTCAGTATTATGAGGATTCTAACCACGCTATGGTGTACAACTTGGTTTCAACGCCAATCCTAATACAGCAAGTCAACCAGAACCAATGGCAGGATTCGCATCTTCAAGGAGTTTGGACTCGAGTTCAGAATGGAGAAAAACTGGACGAATGGAATATTCGGAAAGATGGAACGCTCTACTTCAGGAATCGCCTTGCCGTTCCTCAAGTGGATGAGATAAAGAAGACAATCCTTCACGAGGCCCACAAATCGAGGTTCGCTATTCACCCTGGGAGTACCAAGATGTATCAAGACCTCAAAAGGCAGTATTGGTGGAGAGGTATGAAGAAGGATGTTCGCCAATACGTGTCAGAATGTGCGACTTGTCTTCGAGTCAAGGCTGAACATCGAAAACCTGCTGGAGAAATGCAGCCTCTTCCTGTTCCTGGATGGAAGTGGGAACACATTACGATGGATTTTCTGATGGGATTGCCAAGGACTGAACATCGACATGATGCCATATGGGTTGTCATGTATAGGTTAACGAAGTCCGCGCACTTCATTCCCTTTCGTGCGACTTATTCCAGGAAAGTTCTAGCAGAGTTGTATCTGGAGCACGTTGTCAGACTTCACGGAGTTTCGTTGTCTATCACATCAGATTGTGACACTCGTTTCAACGCTAGATATTGGAGAAGTTTTCAAGAAGCCATGGGAACCGAACTGAATTTCAGCACCGCATTTCATCCTCAGACCGACAGATAATCTGATAGAGTTATTCAGATTTTGGAGGACATGCTTTGCGCTTGCATTCTAGATTTTGGTGGAAACTGTAAGAAGTATCTTCATTTAGCTGAGTTTGCCTATAACAACAGTTATTAGAGTAGCATTGGGATAGCCCCATTCGAAGCGTTGTATGGCAGACCTTGTAGATCGCTAGTTTGTTGGCTTGAGTCAAAAGATCGACTGACCTTTGGACCGGATGTTATCCAAGAGAATAATGAAAAGATAGACGTGATCCGGGAACGACTGTTAACGGCTCAGAGTCGTCAGAAAAGTTATGCTGACAGGAGGCGTAGACCCTTAGAGTTCTTAGAGGGCAATTTTGTCTTGTTAAGAGTCTCACCGCGCAAAGGAGTTACTCGTTTTGGTGTGAAAGGGAAACTCGCGCCGAGGTACATCGGGCCATTTCAGATCACACAGCGAGTCGGTGTCGTTGCTTACCGCCTCGATCTTCCTCCAGAATTGTCTCACGTGCACAATGTGTTCCATGTTTCAATGCTTCGAAAGTGACAACCCGATCCAGAAGCCATTGTGCAATGGTATGACGTGCCGATCCAATATGACACGACTTACGAGGAAGCACCCGTACAGATTCTTGACCGGAAGATGAAAAGCCTACGTCGACGTGAGATACCGTTGGTGAAGGTGTTGTGGAAACACCATGGCGTTGAGGAAGCAACGTGGGAATTAGAAACAACAATGCAGGAACGATATCCGTATCTGTTCATATCGTGAGGAAAATTTCAATTTCAGGGACGAAATTTCTTAAGGGGGTAGAATGTAACGCCATCCAGAATTAAACTTGTTTAATTATGATAATTGTGGTTTATTACTGTGCCTAAATTGATTTCTTAATTAATCATGAGCATTTAAATTTATTCTTAGTATTTGCAATTTCACCCCTATTTGTTTTATTTATTTTTCCTTAATATTTTTCCTAATTTTCTTTTTCCTTCTATTTCTCCTTTTCCTTTTTCCTTATTTCCCTTTTTTTTCCCTTTCCCTTCCTCACGTTACTCTCCCTCTCTCTGTCTGTCTCGGCACTCTCTCTCTCCTTCCCTCTCTCAATCTCCTGAGCTCTCTCCCTTACTCTCTCTCTCTCCCTCGAGCTCTCTCTCTCCCTCTCCCGTTCATCTCTCCCTCTCTCTCTCTCTCTCAAAGTTTTCTTTCTCAAGGGCCGGATTTAAACCAAAAACGGAGGTTTCCAAGAGGTTTTCAACATCAAAGCTTGGATCGAGGTAAAACTCTTTGAAACTTACTTTAGATTTTCGGATTTAGCTTTGTGGAACTTGTTTTAGTCGAGTTTGGTGATTTTTGGTTTAAATTTTGTTTTCGAATGGAATCCGAATGGGATTTGGTGAAACCTTGATGAAAATTGGGGGTTTTTTATTCTTTGGACCCTATTTGTTGATTTAAAATTGAGTCTATACATTTCCCTTGAGAATATGTCAAAATCGAACCCAAAATTGCAAGTTTTGGCTTTGTTCTTCGCGAATCGGCCATAGTTGGCCCTAGAAATTCTTCCCCACCGGTTAACCGGTCCGGTCGACCGGTCACCCTTCCATAGGTCGACCGGTCACCTCTCCACCGGCTGACCGGTGGAGTTACACTCCTCTGTCACCGGTCGACCGGTTCCCACTGAAACTGACCCTAAACAGCCCAGAAAACCCTGTTTCTGAAACTCGATATGGGATTGACCTAACCTCATTTGAGAACTCAAAATGAGTGGATTAGCCACATGAATCCTTTTTTTTTTTCCATTCGATTCTCCGGAATGAATCTCTATCTACAAAGAATCATGATTTGAATTAAGAATTGTTTATGAACATTGATTTTGAACTATGGCACACTAATATGATACAATTGCATCTAATTAAACAAGAATGTTTGGTGAGAAAGATCAAACTCTAAATTGTTGATTTTGATCGGAAAGTTAGTGGCACAATTAGAATTGGAGCCTCGAAGGAAAGCGGAGGCTAGGAGAACGGAAAGCTAAACCAGGTTTGATATCCAAAAGGTAGGATATTCTTGTCCATATCCTTGTTAGCCTCATTTTGAATGGTTTTAGCCAATGAAAATGTTTTAGGACAAAACATGATTAAAGTAAATGATTTTAAAAGAAATAGCATGAGAATGCTATTAAGTTTTCCAATGATTTTGGAAATGAGATTTTAAAGTATCATTTCTTAAAATGAAATATTTAAGGAATGATACAACGCATGGTGGCCACAGAGATCGGGATGTGGGAATCGCATCCTTGGAGGCAGGTCCCGAAACTCGTACATATCCACTTCTTGTTTAGTGGAATTATGGCTCTGCACTTTTCATAGACAGACATTTTTACCGCTTCTTGCTTAGTGGTATGATGAGCTGCACACTTCCATTATACAGATATTTTCTATTATGTGAGTATTTCCTTTTCTAAAAAGGGATGATCGGTTCCGGGTGTATATATTCGAACCGTGAGTACCTTTATTTTAAATGCTTTATAAAATTTTATCCTACTGGGCCTTTCGCTCACCTTTCTTATTTTCAAATGTATTAAACCCCTCCAGGAGACGCGAGGAGTAGTACGGAGTAGGTAGCTACTACCGGTGACGTGGACTTGACCCCAGAAAGAGAAGAGTTGTCTTTCCTCTTATCTTTTATTTTAAGGCATGTATAAAAGATTATGGATTGTAAACTTAAATATTACTAGACTGTGGTTGATGTCACATTTACTCTTGCTTATATTCATGTATGCTAAACACCTGTGGGAATTCCTGACATGATACCAGAGACGTGGTTTTAAACTGGTTTGGTTGAAAATTCCACCACCGTTCTTGAAATTAAATTTCTCTTGAATGCAGGGGCTCGTTTGGAAATACCTGGATGTTTTGGATTTGAAAGAAATTAAATTATTTTGCTACTAACTCTCTCAAACAGGTTTAAGTTTTTAAACGAGCCTCGACGTCACTAACCTTGGTTTAAGAGCGTGACACAACCACTTTACTAATGGTGATTGGTGCCCCCACAAGGGAGACCAAAAGGAAAAGGTGGAAATTAATCTCCACACAAAATAACAATACACAATCCCAAAGTAAAACCAAATCCTAAAAAGGCATTTGGATCGCTTCAGTATATATGTTTGACGCATGTACAATTACAGACATGCATATCTAGGAAAAGATATGGCAAAATATGGAGATGATCAGGTCAACAAGTTCACCTCTCATAACTTAATGCAAACAAAAACAGCTACCAAACATTGCGCAAGCCATGGCTGTGGATATGGTTGTTTATACCTCTCAACGTTTTCCTGGAAATTTCTTTATCCATCTGTCCATCAAAAACACAAAAAAATTAAAATTAAAATTAAACCCTTTTTTATTTTATTTTTTAAAAAAGAATTGATTCTTTAGAGCTTGGCCACATGGATCTTGCCTCTTCATTATGTGACATACTCAATCACCAACTTCTTTGAAAACCTTCACTGCAATTTCGCCCATATCCTCCCAAATATCCAATCTCTGCCATATTATGTTATATATTTCCTTATTATAAGCTCATTAATTATAAATTATTAATATCAATATTTATTACTGTAATTATTTTTATTATTATCTATTCAACCAACAGAAACAAAGGTCCTACTTTCCGCAATATGGCTCTTAAGCCTTGAAGTACTAATTCTTCAAACTTATCGCTGTACTCGTCAACTTGCATGCTCTTTAAATGCATCGAATCCTTTTAATTCACATTCGATGTACGGAAAACCTGTGGGTACGGTGCCAGTTAAGAGAGAGAGAGAAGGATGTAATTTGGATTGAGTTTTTGTAGATACCCAGGTCGACGTTCTTGTTCAGTTAACTGATTTGAGTTTTTAATTTGAGTTAAGATGTGATTTTATGTAATAATTTTTTATTATAGTAAAAAAATTAGATGTGACTGTTTCTAAGAGTTTTTTACTGTAGTAAAACTCGAATCGGTAAAATAAACGAGTCACGGATTCAAGTTTTTAATTTGAATTGAGATGTGATATTTTCTGAGAGTTTTTAATTGTAGCAAAAAAAATTAGATGTGACATTTTTTGAGAACTTTTAACTATCAAAATTTAAAATTAAAAACTCAAATCGGTGAAATAAAACCTAAAAAACGCACAATAATGTAAGATACTAAAATATGCGCTCCATATCTTCATTGATGGTTAATGTACATTTGAATTAAATACGAGTACACAACCAATAAAAGACACGACTGGAGTAATAGTAAAGCTTGAATTTTTCACTAAATTTTGATCATGATCAACTGCTGTGACAATTGATTTTTTTTTTTTTGGGTTAGTTTTGGATATTTTTGTGTTACTGAAGAACATATATATAACTAAATTATTGATCACCGTCAAGTTTCTTTATGCGCATCTATGCTCCCAGTAAATTATAAAGTGACCACTAACATGTTAAGTTGAGGCGCGATGACGTAAGTGATATTTTTTTAATTAAAAAAAACCTAGATTAATCAATTATATACTATGTACATATCATGGTAGTATCTTAATAGTATCCTTAAAAAAAAAAAAAAAAGTTGATAGTTTTTAAATAAACCTGAAGAACTTGAAAGGAAGATATGATCAGAAACAGTAAAATTACGACTAGACGGTTGCTTTGGAGGACACAAGTTTCTCTAGTTATTAAATGACAGAAAATAAATCAATTAATTATGTCACCTTTCTCAACAAACAACTACTTATAATATGAATGAATAACAAGGAAAAACATCTATCTGACTTTTTCTGTCTTTAAAAAAAGCACTTTCAACTCGCTTCAAATTGGTCATTACATTACATAAGGATTACAACTCATATCCGAAGAAGCAGCACAAAATTGGTCACTCTTTTTCCATCTGTGTAATTATCGGATATAGGTCATTTTCATAATTACTAGATGCACCTTCCAAGCAAGATAGTTCCTATGTACATATTATATATATATATATATATAATATAAGTATATACACACATATATATATCCTCGTTCCAAAGAGAATGGAATATCCACTTGCATTATTATAAATGTGATACTTCTTAATTATAGACTAATCTTCAAGCTAGGCGTTAGGAAGTGGAAGTAATGAAGATAATTGTTAAATAATAATCTATGTTATAAAAGGCTGACTTAGAAGTTAGCTAATTAAATATGATTAATTAACCAAGTTTCTAGTACTTCTCACGGTCAAAACCAGCTCATACTACACTGGTAATTAAAACCCACAAAAGCAAAATTATCTAAGAGTCAAACAAAATCTACCTTTGACATTCATTTGCGTATTGGTATGTGTGAAGTAAGCAGAATTGAAAAAAACAAAAACAAAACTTATGTTCTTCAAGTGAATAAGGTCAAAAAAACTCAGCCATTGGGTGATCAAACCCATATCTACTACCATTTCACATGAAATTTCCTTCCAAGTTCCAAAAAAACGAAATCCCCGTTTTTCAATTCCAGAAAATCTGACACCATTTTGAATAATTAAAAAAAATGGAGGGGAGTGTGGCTTGAACATGTGAAGTAGTCATTAAAAAAATGTGTTTATTTATCGTGACTTGGACTGTCGGCCCACCTAATAGATTAATTACTAATCAATGGAAGTTTATTTTTATTTTATTTTATTTATTTATTTATTTTTGCGTAAATAATGAAAATTCAGTTCCCCTTATGGCTCTCAGTGTTGATTAATCAGAAAAGATGCCTTGTAAAATGAAAATGCCAAATATGATTACATATTTTTTATCATCTTTTTTTTTTTGGTGTCCAATTGGAAGGAAGGAATAAGGAAGGAGGGAAAAGGCAGGGAAATCGTACGGATTGACGACACTATTCGATTCACACACATGTAATATCATTGGACAAAGCAATTCTGCCTCCTATTTTGGACTCTCTCTCTTCCCATGGTTTATATTTATTCTGTTGCTTGTAAAGTTTTAAAAGTTAGATATGAGATCCTAGTTTTCTCTTATCTTGGTAATATTAAGTGGACTAAACTCCAATAGAAATGACAAGAATATGCACTAGGGTATGAACAAATTAAAAATATACTCTACACTAGAGCTAATATGGTTCTATTTTGACTCATCAGATCTGCATTAAAAGAATCAATTTTAGATACTTTTTTTTTTTGTGTGATTTTGATTAATTCTAACGTTCATAAACATACATTATAATAGAGTAGACTTTACCGTAGAAAGCTCCAAAAGATAATTTTTTTGCTAATATCCTATCCATGAGATACATATTTTAACCGTAAAATTTTCATCAAGTTAATATGATTTTGATATAATCCGACTTTTAAAAAGTTTGTTCTATTAGTGTCGTATTTTTTTTAATATCTTACTGCATAATTCTACTAGAAATAAATGATGAGAAAAATGTGAATCTTGACGTGAGAAAGCAGTACTAATTGATCATTTATGTTAACAATTAGTTCTTAATTGCATTTTCTAGGTGTTATCGTGGAAAAGTAATTAAGCAGCTGTATATGCTAGCTAATTTGTCAAAAGTCTTGATCCTACGCAGAATTTTTGGAGTTATGACTTTACTTATTTTTACCCGATATTTTGTGAAAGTTATGAGTTGTGACAAAGCTAAAAACCTTGTGCCACAATAATTATAATATGCTACCTCCACCTAATTGTACTTAAATGTGTTGTTGACGCAGTCAACAACTTTATTTATATTCGATATTACACATGAAAATGGCTCTAGTCCCTCAAAATTATTTGAAAGCAACTGCGCGCTAGCTAGCTGCCATTGCATTTTGTACACTAGTATTTGTAAATTACTGCCTAAATGAATTTTTAGCAAGTTTCAAACTGAGAATAGTGTTAAAGTATAAAATTATTGTTGACTCACCTCCTAATAATTTAAACTTTTTAGATGAATTGGTAAACTAATATGGTATCAATACGGGAGGTCCTTGTTCAAACCCCTGTAATTGCACTCTTTATCCTCATTTAAAATTGTCATCATGTGTTAGGTTTTTATCTTTAATATATCTCGGACTTAAATATTCACGTATTGGATTTTTTAATTAATTTACCCACACGATTATCCATTGTCCAACTCACACATGAGGGGGAGTGTTAAAGTATAAAACTATTGTTGGTCCATCTCCTAATAGTTTAAGCTTTTGAGATTGATTGGTAAACTAATAAAGAGATCATATAATTTGGCTTAGGAAAGGGGGAAAAAAACTGAAAAAAAAAAAAGCTGATGTGTTGAGATGTCATGGACTAGGAATTATTGTTGAAATTTGTCTCTCCTTTTTCCCCCATTAATTTGTTATTTCACGCTAATGCTGTGTTTCCAATTTTTATCATTGCTGCAATGGCTTCCATGTTTTAAGATCAAGACTACATTTTTTTTTACGGAATTAAGACTATACATATATTTACATTTGTATAGATATATGCAAGTGTACTATTATCTCACCGTACGTACATGATCTTTGCTTAAGTGTATGCCCGTTCATTTTACCAATTTAAGTTTAGAATTCGAGTTTTGTTACAGTAAAAGGCTTTAAGAAACAATCACATCTAACTTTTTTACTACAGTAAAAAGCTCTAACATAAAATCACACATCAACTCAAATCAGTGAACTAAACGGGCCCGTAGTCTCTACGGGTTAATATCTAAATTAAAATGTCTATAATAAAATGGAGAATACTAATTTCGTAAGAGTAGAAACAAAAATCATATAATGGTACAATTTTGAACCACTAATTAAATTTTCATCAAATGTGATAATGACGATTCAAAACTGTATTGTACATTAGACTTTGTTTTCATAGATTTAAACTAAAAAGTTTTGGTTGAGACATTTTTTGTTGTCGTGTTTTATTTCACATAATTTTTTTTTTTTTGTAAAATGAATGAATAAATGTGTTCGAACCAAAACATCTGGTGTCAGTTTAACCAATCACATTGTGATGCAACAATAAAAAAAATTAAAATACTTTTTAATTAACACTTTCACGTATTGTTCTTCTATAAATTCATTAAATGATATGACATAATACGATTAATTATTATAATATTATTCTCCAACTTTTCACTATCATAGATCCTCTCATATTAAACATTAGTTTCATGTGGGTACCACTTAGATAAAAATGCATGGTAAAAGTCTAAGGCCTTGTTCATTTCATTGATTCGAGTTTTCAGTTTTAGATTTTTACAGTAAAAAGCTCTCAGAAAATGTCACATCTAACTTTTTCTGCTACAGTAAAAGGCTCTCACAAAATGTTACATCTCAGTTCGAATTGAAAACTCGAATCCGCGAAGTGAACGGGGTCTTAACGGCAGTATCCAATTGTACTGCACAATTTCACATAATTCACCATTTGCCTTATTGGGATAAATATATGTTATATTTTTGTTAGCTAGTGTTGTGGTCTGAACACATCGATTGAGAGGAATTGAGGGCCATGACCTGCAATGGTAGACAACATTGCTGGAAAGTTGACAAAACAACTTCTGAATACGACATGGATTAATTGAAGAACTCAATTATTATTATTTTTTAAAATTTTTAAAAAGGAAAATTCCATGCACATCTCCTCCTTAGGTAGGTCTTAGCCTTTCCTTCCAAATTATAAAGTGTAAAAACGCATGTAATGCCAACTTAGTAAGGGCTCTTTTGTTTCCCCAAAAAGTTCCTTTTTTTTTTCCAGATGACAATATTAATTCTTCGAGAAAAGTTTTTTTTTTGTCCTTCATCTTCAAAATATAAGGCATATTTGAGAATATATATATATATAAGGTACACTTTTGAGAAATTTTTATAATAACAACTGTTCTTTTAAATATTATTAGATTAATTTTGAACGGTCCGTTTTATGAGTATTTCACGTTCAATATTTACAGAACGTGATAAAAAAACACTACTCGCACTTATAGATCAGACTAACTATACAAAATTAATTTATAACAGCAGCGCACCTATTGATGGTAAAAAGAACAACTTCAACCGTAAGAATTTCCTATAAAGTTGTTCAAAACTCTATAACATTAACCGAGTGTTTTTAAGGTTCTTCCACGATAGGATCACCTCCTATCAGTGGTGCGGTTAAAACCACATTAAAATAAAAAGTATACAGAATAGATAATTTTTAATATTAATATAAATCTGAAGGTTGAAAAATATATATAAACCTCACAGTAATTTATTTTTTCACATTTAATTTAGTGTAGAAATCTTTCGTTTTTAAAATGTTGGATCATCAATAAATTTGACTAACTTTTAACGAACAAGACTGCATAAGAACAGTAATTGATACTTACGCCTCGTTCATTTTGCGGATTCGAGTTTTCAATTCGAGTTGAGATGTGTGACATTTTTTTAGAGCTTTTTACTGTAGCAGAAAAAGTTAGATGTGACATTTTTTGAAAAAATTTTACTGTAAAAATCTAAAACTGAAAACTCGAATCGGTAAAATGAGCGAAGTTTTATTCTTTTTTTATTTTAATTTTTTGGGTACTATATCAAGAAATTCTCGTAAATATAAAAATTCTCCAAAAACAGAAAAGATAGAAAAACAACAGGTAAAATTTCTGGTCATTTGCCGTACCAAAGAGAATCCATCCCCACATCGAATAACTCAAGTTTTGAGGCATGCAGTGTGACAAGTAAAAAAATAGGAAAGTCAAGACTCGCAGGCGTAAGCAACTAAGCAATACCATGAAAACAGTTGAGAGATGTCTCTCTCTCTCTCTTATTTATTAAATTGAGAGAGAGAGAGAGAGAGAGAGAGAGAGAGAGAGTTTTGTTATTTGCATGAAGAGGGCCATACGAGATAACGCGGTTTTGGAGTTGCGAGACAGGGAAAATACAGCTGTGGTTGTATTACATATGCAAAATCAAAAAATCTCTTACTAAACATTTATATATATATGAACATATATATATATCTCCGACTACGCGTGTTGTAATTATATTTTTGTTCTTTTTTGCAAAACGGCAATAAGTAAGCGCTGTTCATTTCGCTGATTCGAGTTTACAATTTAAGTTTTGTTACAGTAAAAAATTTTTAGAAACAGTCACGTTTAACTTTTTTATTTCAGTAAAAAACTCTCACATAACGTCACATCTCAACTCAAATTAAAAATTTAAATCAGCGAACTAAATAGACTTTTGTGTCATTAATTATTAAACCCCCTCTAAAACCTGCAGATCCTGGAAGCTGCGTAGACGGGAGAATCCTATGTTTCTCTCTCTCTTCTATCTAATTAATTGCGTTAATAATTTAAATTCACATCTTCCTTCAGGAAATGATTCCCAAAGTAGAAATAAGTTTTCCCACAACATCATAACAACCGGTGTGGGCGGAATTACTAAAATACCCTTCATTATATTTTTCAGAGTAACAAGGAAAACAAATAATAATAACAATAATATGGTTGGTTTTTGGCGACTTGGAGAACGGGTGACTTGCTGGGTAAGTCAGAAACCCTCTAGAACAATCATTTAATAAATTTTTCCTTTTACTTGGAATCTGATAGGAGCATGTGGGTTACAGGTATTTGCATTGCTCATTAATAATTTCCTTGGAATAATATTTTAGACTTTTATTTAAACTGTTGTTACTTTTAGTCACACAAATGAGATTGCCCAAACAAGTGTGAAATTGTTACACTTGCCAAATATTTAGCATTAGTATAATAACGAAGACTATCAGCTTAACTGACTCATTCATCAAGTAATTAATTAGCTTTCTTACCAGAACAAGCTTAGTCGCAACTGTCAATTAGCAAATATTATGTTTCTTTCCGGCCCTCCTTAAATATCTTGTTGTTCCCACTAGTAATCAATAATAAAAATATATATAAGTAATCCTTCATCATGCAATAAAGGGCAAAAAGGTCAGCTTAACTAACTCATATTCATCAAGTAGCTTTCTTACAAGAACAAGCTTAGTTGCAACTGTCAATTAGCAAACCTTATGGGGTTGTTCTTTTACAACAAAATTCACAAAAAATTTAAACTCAAGTTACAATTTTATTCAAGTTCACGTTCTTTTAAGTTCTAACTTTATTCAACTTTACTCAACTTTATTCAAGTTACAACTTCAACTCAAATTACAACTTCAACTCAACTAAAAAATTACACTCAAATCACACTCTAAAAGAACAAGCCCTATATTTCTTTCACTCCTTAAATATCTTGTTGTTCCCACTAGTAATCAATAATAAAAGTATATATAAGTAATCCTTCATCATGCAATAAAGGGCAAAAAGGCCATTTCACAAAATTCCTCCTTTCCCATTCACATGAACTAGGAAATATCTGTCACCCATTATCATATTCAAACAAGAGAGTAGAAAGAACCATACTGGTCCTCTCAAATTGTTTAGAGATCTCAACTCTCAAACTTCCATATCTATATAAATACTAGCATCTCCTCCCTCACAACAAGTTGCTCCCCCCATTCCTTTCCTTTCCTCATATTTTTATTTGAACAACAAGTAGTATACTATTAACACAATACATTAAACCAAAAAAAAAAAACCTTTCAATTACACCCTTCTCAAACTCCTTATTGCCATATATATCTTCCTATATATATATATAGTCCAAAACTCTTTATCTCTCTTTTTTCTCAACCATGGTGAAGATTGAGAAGAGCCCATCAAAGGCAAGAGGTAATAACTCTACTCCAACATCATCAACGCCCGGGAAAAATAAGTACAAGGGAGTGAGAATGAGAAGTTGGGGTTCCTGGGTTTCCGAGATTAGGGCACCAAATCAAAAGACAAGGATTTGGTTGGGATCATATTCCACCGCTGAGGCTGCGGCTCGGGCATACGACGCCGCATTGCTGTGCCTCAAAGGCTCCTCAGCCAATCTCAACTTCCCTACTTCAACGACAACATTCTCTAGTTCCTTGCAAAACGATGTCCCCCACGACGTCGTTTTGTCCCCCAAGTCCATCCAAAGATTCGCCGCCGCCGCCGCAGCCGCCGTAACAAATACGACGACAACAACAACTACAACGACTACTACTACGGCTAATACTACTTTTGTTAATGACAATAATACCCTTGCCATTTCAACACTTTATAATGATCTCCGATCTTCCTCTTACTCTTCCTCTTCTTCATCGTCAGTGGTCTCTTCGCCGTCGGATCAGGTTGATGACGACGTGTCGCTGATGGGTTCTCTTGATGGGACCCGCATGAATAATGATAACAATTATGATCATCATCAACAACCAATGGCTATGATGGAATCGTGGCCGTTTGATGCGCTTATTCATGAATACTCGCCAAAGTACGTGGATCATCATGATCATCAGATGCTAACAAGCTTAATGTTTGATCCGCAGATGTTGGTGGAGGATCCTTACGAAGAAAGCGATATTCGTTTGTGGAGTTTCTGCTGAGAAATTGAAAAAAAAAAAAAAAAAAAAAAAAAAAGTTATTCAATTTCATACTTATTTAATCATTCTTTATATATTATTATTTTTCCATTATTCGTTTTCATTGACGATCTTGTTGTTGCTTAAAAATATTACTGACAGTGGCCACAATTCATATTATATGTGTTGATTAAGTTAGTATGTGTCATTAGGGAAATATTTGAAGAAAAAAGAGAAAGAAATCTCACTCTTTGAGAAGAGACTGATTTTTTGGAACTCTCTCATGTGGGTAATTATTATTTTTATTGTATGTGTATTTTCTTTTTGAACTTTGATGTATGCTTAATGCAAATTGCGTTGTTAATTAAATTCAATATTGTTTATATATGGATGATATTCTTGCATGTATTCCAAATAAAAATAAGAAATTACAAGTTCGTCTACATATTGTTCATTTACTGCCGTCCATTTCTTTTTCTAT
Source organism: Morus notabilis (assembly GCF_000414095.1). NCBI lineage: Eukaryota > Viridiplantae > Streptophyta > Magnoliopsida > Rosales > Moraceae > Morus > Morus notabilis. The sequence goes on along the minus strand of NW_010358717.1, from coordinate 472,889 downwards.
TATTTCCTTTTTATTTATTTATTTACTTATTATTATTTTATTTTTTATTTTTATTTTTTGGTGATGTATGGTTAACTTCAAAGCTAATAAAAGGAAATTTCACGCGCTAATTGTACTGTGTATGTGAGAGTTGTGGGGAATCTTGTATAAATATGTCAGAGATATGCCTATCTCACTGGAACAAAGCACAGAGCTTGTGGAAACTTGAATCCATCTTGTATATAACGAATGACTTTTCTTAAGGGAATTCGAATGTATCTTTTGTACATATGTACACAATACCGCAGAATATACTTACACATACTAGTCTAATTTTTCATTTATTTTTCTAGCTATGTGATAAATATGGACGAGTTCTTAAGGGAATTCGAATGTATCTTTTCTAGCTAGTGGTTACTTATTAAATATAAAAAATTTGATAATGTGTATGATAAGAAATTAATTTCATTAATTACCACAAATTTTTTTAGTCAATTATCTATTTTATTACAATATCGGATCAATATCTTACGTACGGTTAAAATAACTACAAAAAAATCATTAAAATCACACCTAATACATATATATTCACAGTAGTAGTAGTAGTAGTAAATCATTCTAAAAGTGATGGAATTGCTTAACTAGATAATTTAAAGTTCTATTAGATGTGGCATAACCTCACTAGGAAATAAAAAATTATCTAGCCAGTATTATGTAAAGATGAAGTTGAGTAGTACTAGTTGCCTACTTGGGACAATTATTTGGTGATCTATTGTCATCTTAAAACTTACCATATGTAAAGAGGAAGGTCAAACAAGGTGGAAGTGGCGATTTCTAAGGCCTCGTTCACTTCGCAGATTTGAGTTTTTAATTCGAGCTGAGATGTGACATTTTCTTAGAGCTTTTTACTGTAGCAAAAAAAGTTAAATGTGACATTTTCTGAGAGCTTTTTACTGTAGCAAAAAAAGTTAGATGTGACATTTTTTGAGAGCTTTTTACTGTAAAAACCTAAAACTGAAAACTCGAATCGGTGAAGGAATCGCATTTCTAGACGTTATAACTCATCAGATATTGATTGGAGATAAACAATTCGATCAATCCAGATCCAATTTTCTCTTATTTCGGAAGAAAATATGGAAAGACATAAATTCATGAGAAGGAATCGCGTTTCTTTCTTTTTTTTTTTCAAAGAGAATGAATCAAGTTATGTGCAGATATGTTGGTTTAGAACATTGACAAGTAACTTGGGTTGAAAATGCTAGGTAATTAAACTGAATCCTAACCGTCATTAAGAAAAAAAAATTTGGAAGGAGTATTACAAAAATCAGGAAAGATGAATATATATCACGCGGATATGTTCAGGGGAGAATACATGGAGGAAAAGGTTGTAATTACAACGTTATTTGGTAAAAATATGAAGGAATTAAACAAATATACTTCTCAGTGTCTATGACTTATGACTAGAAAGAACAAAGTGACTGAAATGTTGAGAACTTTTATATGTTTGTTGTTATTTGATCCATCATCAGCGTTGAAAAATAAATTTTTTTTGCTATTATTTACGTAATAATAGCAATTTAAATCCTATTATTTTCACTACAACAATAAAGGTCATTTGTGACGACATTATATGCGACGACATATGTCGTCACAAATAATGAAATATTTGCGACGACATGTCATCGCAATTAATCCCCGTTAAATAAATTAAGCATGTTGTCGCTAATAAGTTCAATGTCGTCGCAAATAGTTTAGGCGCGCAATTTTCAATGGTGCAGATTTTTTCCGCCAAAGGGAATCCATTTTTTGTGACGACTTGTCGTCGCAAATATCTTATTAGTTGCGACGACACGTGTAGTCGCAAATAATATCACTCTATTTGCGACGATGTTCTCTCTTTGTCGTCGCAAATAATCTATACACATTTGACCAAGAACAAACGCGGGGGAATGATTATTTGCCACGACATAATGTCGTAGCAAATAATTTCCAGATGTGGGGTATTTGCGACGATTTTTAAATTTATTTGCGACGACAATGTCGTCGCAAATAAGTCTGATCTATTATACCCTAACTTCTTCCTCTTTATTTTCCCCCGATTTCAGTCTCTCTCTCTCCTGCTAACTCTCTTTGCCTTTTCTTCCCCTCACCGCTGCCCGCCGTCTTCTCTCTCTCTTCCATTTTATCTCTCCCCTTCTCTCTCTTCCCTTCTTTCTCTCTCTCTTCCCTTTTCTCTCTCTCTCTCTCTCTCTTCTGATCCCCTCTCTCTTGTTCTCATCTCCGGCCGCCGCTCCTGCCGCCCCCCCGCCCCTACCACGCCGCTCAAAACAGAATTTCAGGTTTTTTTTTATTTTTTTTTTCTTTTTGTAAATTTTATTTTTGTTTGGTTACTTGCATTGATTCGAAGAATGTTAGGGATTGTTGTTACTTGTCGAGTAAATGGAAGAAGGAAATAGAAAATAGAAAATGTTATGGATTTTTGTTCGAGTTTAGTCATTTTTTATGGTTCTGAGAATTTAATTAATCAAGAATTGTGTCTATATGTTACTCTAGATGTTAATAAAATGTTAATTTTGGTGTTTGAAAATTATGTTCGATGTTTTGTTTTGATATAGGCGTTTGATTTTTCGCCTCCGTCACTATTTGCACGGTTCTTCCGACGTAATCCTGCTATTTTCAGTCCCCGTTTAGTAGGTTTGAACTTTGTAAGTTTTTTATATTTATTTAGTTTAAAATTGTTGTAGTTTTTGGTTGTATGAATTCAGGATTATGATGACAATATTTAAATTATGATTTTCTTACATTGTTGAAATTTAGTATATGTTTATGATTCTTATTCTGGGTGGCACATCTTGCAGCTATGGTGTGCCGAAATCTTTTAAAGTTATTTTT
>NW_010358717.1:391512-469960 GCF_000414095.1 Morus notabilis | reverse complement strand
ATTGTCGGATGAATATTGGAATGGGTTATCTGCTTTTATTGACGTCGCCAAAAATTATGCAACTTCAATTAGCCATATCAGTTGCCCTTGTGTGAAATGTATAAACCATGAAATGCATCTAGTACAAACTGTGAGAGCGCATATACATCGATTTGGTTTTGATCCATTGTATAGTACATGGACTCACCATGGTGAAGTAGAAGCGGTTTCAGGTGTCGACTCAATAGTTAATCAACCAGTAGACGAGATGTTTGCAGTCTTAGAAGACGTTGTTGGGATTAATGATGACAATGAAATGTTGGATGAGACGCATGTGGATCTAGAAGATGCACAGTATGCTGAATTTAAGGATCTACTTTCTGAGCTCCAGGTGGGATTGTATCCGGATTGCACTAAGTATTCATCTTTAAATTTCTTAGTGAAATTGATGCATTTAAAAGTGTTATACAAGTGGCCTAATGAGTGTATGGATGCTCTGTTAAATCTATTGAAAGATGCATTCCCGGATGTGAAGTTACCTTCTTCTCATTATGAGTCGAAGAAGCTCATGAGTAAACTTGGACTGGGTTACGAAACAATTCATGTATGTAAGTACGATTGTGCTTTAGTTTGGAAGGAGAACGTTGATCTACAAATGTGTCTCGTATGTAAAACATCCCGTTGGAAGAAAAAAAGGACAAAATGTACTAAACAAGTGCCATGAAAAGTACTACGTTATTTCCCGTTAACAGATCGGTTGAAGCGTCTGTACGATTCTCGTCACATAGCTAAAGATATGACGTGGCACCAGTGTGGGCGTTCAAATTATGAGGATTTAATGCGTCATCCGGTCGATGGTAATGAATGGAAGGAGGTAGATGAAAAGTATCCTGAGTTTTCACGTGAGCCGAGAAATGTTCGCTTGGGGTTGGCCACTGATGGTTTCAATCCTTTTGGGAACATGAGCCTCTCATACAGTATGTGGCCCGTGGTTTTAACGACCTACAATTTACATCTGTGGTTATGCACTAAGGATCCTTATAAGATGTTGACACTGTTGATTCCTGGCCCAAATGCACCCGGAAAGGATATATATGTCTTTTTAAGGCCCCTTGTGGATAAGCTAAAAGATTTGTGGAATGAAGGAGTAATTGTACGTGACGCAGTTTTGAATACATCATTTCAGATGCAGGCTATGTTGCTAATGACAGTTAATGATTTTCCTACTCGTAGTAGTTAATTTGGATGGAGTGGTCAGGGCTATTTAGCATGCCCAACTTGCAACGATTCAACCTCTTCAAAGAGGATAACAAGTAAGACTTGTTTTGTTGGCCATCGGCAATGGCTTCCTATGAAACATGGGAAGACAAAAAATAAAAAGTTTGATGGTAAGGTTGAGAAACGACCTCCACCGGCTCAAAAATCTGTTCACCAAATCTTAGCTCAGTTACAAAATGTGTCCCTCAGATTGCCTGGTAAACATGAAAAGTATGGTGGTAAAAAGTGGAAAAGATATGCAAGCGAGCTTAATTGGACAAAGCAAAGTATATTTTGGGAGTTGCCTTATTGGAAGTCATTGTCGTTACGTCACAACTTAAATATCATGCATATTGAGAAGAATGTATGCGACAGCTTATTGGGCACAATTCTAGACATTGACGGAAAAAGTAAGGATACGGACAGGGCGAGAATCGATCTGTAACATATGGGGGTGCGCAAGGAATTGCATTTGTACAAAGACGGTGATCGTTGGATGAAATCACATGCATCTTATACACTATCTCCAGATGACGGTAAAAAGTTTTGTGACTTTTTAAAATCAGTAAGGTTTCCTGATGGATTTGCTTCAAATTTAAAGAAAAACGTGATCGAATGGAAGAATAAAATTACTGGCTAAAATCACATGACTGTCACATCATAATGCAGCGATTATTGCCAACAAGGATATGACCATTCATAAAGAAAGAGATCGTTGATGCAATAACAGAATTAAGTAATTTTTTCGAGTTAATATGCTCAAGGTCATTGCGAAAAAGTGATTTAGAGAAAGCTCAACAAGATATTGTGCTTATTTTATGCAAGTTAGAAATAATTTTTCCTCCTGCCTTTTTTGACATAATGGTACATTTAGTTATACACTTGCCTGAAGAAGCCATTAGAGGAGGACCAGTTCACTTAAGATGGATGTATCTGTTTGAACATTTTCTTAGATCGTTAAAGAAATATGTCAAGAATCGTGCACATCTTGAGGGTACGTACTACAGAACTGTCCAGAAATTCAGCAGTTCATTGAGTAAGTACTACTTTCAGTTTTGTTACTTAATTTTTCAATGATTGTGTCGCATTCAATCGTGTCCCTTACTTTCATTCTCTGTTAAACAGTGACCATAAGAGGGAGATTGATGACGGCGGTCGAACCATACCATTGGATGAAATTCAATCGAAAGAGTTTCCAAAATGGTTTAAGAATAAGGTACATTTATAATTAATTTGCATTAACATTGTTAAGTCATTAAAAAAATTTGTTATAAAAAGAATTCATGTCTCCTTACAGATTTTCAATATTCGACAGCAGAATGACCCAGAAGCGAATGATCAAATACTTTCACTTTCAAGTGGTTCAAGCTTCTCATGTCGAAGTTATCCTGGTTGTGTGGTGAACAGTGTCAAGTTTATGATACGCGATTGGGATATGAATCGAAGTACTCAAAATAGTGGTGTTTGTGTTCGTGGACCTGATAACCTAACGTATTATGGAGTTTTGGAGGATATTTATGAACTGTCCTACTTGAACGACAATTCTGTTATGCTTTTTAAATGTCTGTGGTTTGACACTCATCCGGGGAAGAAAAGGATTCAACACTACAAAAATAGAATAAGTGTTTTTGTTAAAGACATGTTGTACGAAAATAAACCTTTCATACTTGCATCTCAAGCAGAGCAAGTTTTTTACGTAGACGATTTATTTAACGGTCCAAACTGGAAGGTTGTAGAACACGTTAGACATCGACATATTTGGGACATTCTAGAAACTGACATTGATGACGTGATGATAGTCCAGGATAAGAGTCTACAAATATTGAGTTAGTAGTTGAACTACCAGAGATTGACTCATTTGTATTGAATTGATGTATCGTCTAATGTTGTCACCTCAGATGTTGATGCAATTATGAAAGATAAGTCTCCCGTAGTTGATGATTTTATTAATGACGAGGACGATGAAACTTTAGAGGAGTACGTTGAGGAGGAAGTCATCGAATCTGAAGATGATGACGACATAAATGATGATGGGGACAATCAACAATGTAACAGCGACGATGAGTAGAATTTAAGAATAGTAATCTTTGTCCTTTTTCTCAGCTTTCGTTTTAATATTATGATCTTTTGTGAATTTATAAATATTGTTATTAATATGAATTTGTTCACAGGCATTGATGGCTAGTCCGATAGCGACTTACGCTGGCTCTTCAGGGGTAGCGCAGCATCCTCCCGATCCTCACAGAGTCCCCGCATTCTGTGAGTCTGGTATATTATTCTGACTTTTTTCTTGTTCTATCATATAGTAAATAAATGTAGTAGTACATGTTGATTTGAAATGCTTACATATGTTTACAGCACCTGAACCTCGACAACGTAGAGGTCGAGGTGGGGCTAAAGGTTATGAAATCGCCTAAAAGGTCCTTCAAGACGGAAAAATCACAGTAGAATTTGATGAGGCGGGAGGTACTTGGAAAGTGCTTGGTAAATATGGTCCTTGGTTTGAAAGTGCAGTTGGTATTCATACTAGGGACATATGTGAGCCCTTCCACGATACTTGGAAGGACATTAGCGACATGGACAAGAAGACAATTCAGAACCGGATGCTGGTATTTTATTTTATGCAATAATTTGTATAGATTATACTAAAGTTAACAATGCATTTTAACGATGTGAAACTGTTTTGCAAGGACTGGTTTAACATGGATTACAACTATAAGAACGGTATTCTGAGGTCCGTTGTTGATAGGGAGGCAACAAAGTGCTACAAGGACTGGAATAGTTCCCTGTACCGCCACTTCAAACGCTATGGTAGAAAAAGTCTCCCGAGTAACATAAGAAATCAACTTTATTGGGATCGTTGTTGCGATAGGTTCTCCGGCGACAAATTTCAAGTAATTATAGATTTGTTAGAACTTGATGGTTTTTTATACATAATTTCAAGTAACTATTACTTATTATAGATCTAAGCTTACATGGTCGGGTATCGTACTCTCAGCATCGCAATAAGAAGGTTAGTACTTATTTTTTGACTTCATTATCGTATTTATATGTTTGTGATGATTGTTCTGGGTGGCACATCTTGCATCTATGGTGTGTCGAAATCTTTTAAAATTATTTTTTTATAGGTTTTGATTTTTGGATCATATGAAAATAAAGTCGTATGCTGCTGAAATTTAGTTAGAATTTAAGAATTTTAACAAATATAATTTATTTGACAGTTCAGTACGGAACCCCAAGAGCCGATGTCTGCCATAGACAATTGGGCGGGCATGCATCGTCGCAGGGCCTCTTGGGTTAATCTCCAAGCGGAACAGACTTTTGTAAGTATTTTTACTTTTCATATTAAATTTTTTTATACTGAAATAGTGGTTTTATAAGACGTAAAAACAATTATAATGTCTTATATTATGTAGAACACCCTGGAGGAGGAGAGACAAACGCAGAGAACACAGTCTACTTCAAGCTCGACTAGACCCGCCTTTGACGAGCATGGGATTTTAGAGCAAGTTCTTGGCATGCGTAGAGGACATAAGATAGGAGTGGGTCCGAGGCTCTCCCAAAAGTATTACTCCGGGGCTTCCCCTTCATCTGCTGGTTCATACTCGGATGCAACATCATCGGCTCAACCTGACCCACGTGTGAGTTATTATTTAAAGAAATCATACTAGGAACAAGTTAAGATTCACAACAATCAGGTGAAGGCGTTAGAGTTGGTGGCTAAATTGCAGCCACACATCCAATTACCTACGATTGATCGTCCAGAACCAGTTGACCTAGACGCTCTGCTGCATCCTTCAGATGATGACAATCCTGATGATGATTCAGCTGTTGGCGATGCTGCAAACTTAGACGATTAGTTCTGTTATATGTACTATTTTATTTTTCACTTTATTTAGACTTTTATATTTTTTAAAACATTATATATGCACTTCATGTAGTATTAATAATATATTTTATAAATTTATTTAGATTTACTGTTTTTAATATTAATTTATATTTCACTTTTAATGTATCTTAATAAATTATATTCAGTATGTAACATAATAATTTTTGGATTTGTCTCTGGTCAGGCACTTAGAAAGTGTCTGACCAGAACGATAATTGTATAATTCTACATAAATTGTGTATATTTATATGTAAATCGTGTATATTTACATATAAAGTCGTGTATATTTAACATGAAATACAATAAATAAGCTAATATACATATTTTCATGCTATGTATTCACTAATTGCTATAAAAAATACATGTTTTGAGGATTAATATATATTGTCGTTTCTTATAACTTAACATGTAAATATACACGACTTTATATGTAAATATACACGATTTACATGTAAATATGCACGATTTATGTAGAATTATACAACTGCCGTTCTGGTCAGGCACTTTCTAAGTGCCTGACCAGAGACCTTACCAATAAATTTTAATTAAAATTATTAAAAATTAATTAATTACCATTTTTTAAAAATTATAAAAAAAAAATTTATTTCGGTTTTTTACGACTTTTTTAGATTTGTCGTCGCAAAAAAGAGAGGTTATTTGCGACGACAATTTGAAATGTCATTGTAAAAAATTATAATATCACGAGAATTTTACAACGGCGTATTAGCGACGCCTGTCGTCGCAAAAACATTCTATCGTCGCAAATACGGTTGCGACGACACTATGTCGTCGCAAAAAAAGTTTTTGCGACTAATTATTTGTGACGATAAATCTGCGATGACACGTCGTCGTAAAAATCGTTATTTGCGACGACAGGCGAGTTTTTGCGATGACTTTTTGTCGTCGTAAAAACTCCTTTTTCTTGTTGTGTTCTGAGTTAGAATATTTTATCATACGTATAGAAAAGGGCTATTGTTTATGTAGGTAATATAAACCTTCACAAGTTTGAAGGAAAAAAAAAAAAAGAAATGTGGTCTTAACTTACTAGCTAGATTGGTATTTGGTGAGATAACAATAAAAATGTATTACTCGTATTGACGTTTGCGCTAATTAAGGGTCCGTTTAGTTCGCTGATTTGAGTTTTTAATTCGAGTTGAGATGTGACTTTATGTGAGAGTTTTTTACTGTAACAAAAAAGTTAGATGTGACTGTTTCTAAGAGTTTTTTACTGTAGCAAAACTTGAATTCTAAACTCGAATCAATGAAATGATCAACAATGCCTAATATAATAACTTGTAAAGATTGAAGATGCACCTTAGTCTTGCATGCATCACATCACGACCAAAAATTGAAATCTTTATAATTTGAATAATGCTAGAGACATCAATTATAATCTTAATCTTTTTACTAACTCACGTAGTATGTGATCATTTGTCATTCTTTTATTAATAGTAGTTTAAAAAATTATCACGTCAGTTAATAGTAAATGACTACATTTACTAATGTAAAAATGACAACTTTATGCCACATAAATTGGTATAAAAAAGTTGACATTAGAGTTGGTATTCTTAACACTACTCTTATAATTTATATATGACATTAAAAGCCAGCCAAAAATTACATTTGTACTAGGGAATTCTTATGTAAGCCAGAGAAAACCCTCACGGTGAATCTTTAAAATAGTTACATTTTTATCGCAGCTCATTAATTAAACGTGCATTTATACATACATACATATAATACATATATATATATATATATATGTGTGTGTGTGTGTGTGTTTATAAATCCCATAGCATACGTGCCTATTTTGTTAAATACATATGCTCAATCCTAATACAACGAGACAGCCAAATAATACTACTGATAGGAGTTGTCAACATATAAGAGACGCTTTGAACATGTACGATATTTGACCTATCGAATTCACAAAAGAACAAAAGTCGAATACGTCATTTTGTAGCCAAATTTGGTCAATCACTGTTCTATTCAGTCGAAGATCGCACATGATCTGTCATTGAGTGAAAACAAAAAAGACAAAAAAAACAAAAAAATTGGATCATGAAAGGGCATGGGGTCCCGTTCTCCTCTGCTTACCTCCATTGTATTTGGTCAAATTCTCATTCCATTATGGGCCATACTTATCTTTGAATATATATGCATTGCTTTTTAGTTTTTTCATAGACAAATTAATGGACTCACTACAAAGTACTGAGAAATGAGCACCCCTCTATTATAATTTACAATACGAAAATAGTAAAAAATAAGTCAATATAAAAAGTTTAAGAAAGTATATAGGTCAATTTTTAGTTATAGAAATTAATAGGTCATAACTTATCAAGTTATGGTTCATAATCAGATAAATTATGAACAAACTTATCAAGTTATAGTTCATAGTCAGACAAGTTATGGACAAAAACCGTGAATTATGGACAATAACTTGTCAAGTTATGGTTCATAACCAAACAAGTTATGAACAAAAATAGTAATTTAACCTATTTATTAACTTATGTAAATTATTGACCTATTAATTTTAATTCATCTCAAATTTTGACATATTTTCCTCTTTTTCCTTTTACAATATCAATTTTGGGCCTCATGATTCAGGACCCACATTCACTTTTCATGCAATTGTGGAAGATGGATAAACCTGCTAAATGACAATTCGCGTCACGTGATCTTTGAGTTTGAGCATCAATTAGTCCGGCGCTAATTTCATGCAATACATAAACTAATGGCCCTAGTTTTGTCTAATACGTACTTGAGTGGTCATTGTTTGGTTACCCAACAGCCTGCGACATTCTTATTATTGGAAATATTCCAATTGTTTCTTATTATATTAGTATACAATTTTTTTTATTTTTTCTGCGGTTTTTACAGTGAGACGCTCTCTTCAACAAAATATTTATAAATAAAAAACGTACATAATAGTCATTAAACGTAACATTATTCTTAAAGATTTGTAACACTAAGAATCTAGTCATACAAATACTTTATAATATATTACTTTCAATTAATGTCGTGTTACGTTTTCATTCTATTATGTATTATGTTAAAGAGATAAAAGGGATTGTAGACAAGAAATTTGTTTCACATGATCTTTGTCTAATACTTGTTGTAAATTGATATAATGTAATCTAAACCAATCTATTATATATTTGCCCACTAATGGTGTGATTTATTTTATCAGAATGCAACATATAGGAGAAATTAATAATGATAACTTCTTCTTTTAATTATTACTATCATTGTTATAAGAATTTTGAGGTTGGAAATGGAAACGATTCTTGTGGTCGATCATGTAAATACGCAATGTTTTTTTTTTTTTTTTTTTTTTTCATGGATATGTAATACATAGAATAGTTTATTAATTTATTTTGTTTTTCATGGTGCCCGATTTGACAGACTTGTGGAACTTGATCCGATCCAACAATGAGCATGCTTGGCATTATTACGACATACAAATATAAAAAACAACTTTGGCAATCTACGTGTGTGATGATTTAGCATGGGAAATTTTATGGGGTTAAAATGTTTAATAATTTTGAATTTCTTGATAAGAGTTTAAGGGGATGTTTGGTTTGAGGATTCAAACCATGATTTGAATAATGGTTCATGGTTCGCTACAGTGTTTTCTCTCACAAAAAATACACGTAAATCGAAAATAATTCTAATCACTTGATTCTAATCCATGAACCAAACGTCTCCTAAATAATCTATAAATGCAATAGAAGAAAAGGTGATATAGACAAAGGAGAAAAGAAAACTTGCAGACTCACGTATTTGGGCTTTATATAAAAAGTCCTAACACCTAAGAGGGAGTATGAGTGGCATCCAGCTTTGGATTTCTACCAGGTTTATTGAAGTTTTGAATTTTTGCCACGCTGGAGGACCGATAAAAGGTCAACCAAAAGTGTTTTGCCGAAATTGCTCCACCAGTCAAAGGTTATATACCAGTTTATTACAAGTAATCTACTAGGTTTTTGAAATCAACACCAATCGTTGTTGGTTACCGATCGTCGGTGCGAGTAGGCAATTTAATAAAAAAATAAAAAAAAATCAGTCATAATTTAGCAAAACAATTTTTGACTTTTTCAATAAATAGTACAGCTTCTTCGATGTCGATTGTTGGAGAGTAGTCTATTAGAATATCACTGGTAATATTCTATCAGGTATTTAGACTTTTTCTAAGAGCTTCTAAATAATCTCTAAGCACAATAGAGGAAAAAGTGATCTATCTAAGCTAAAAACAAAAAAAACCAAAACCAAAACAAAACAAAAAACAAAGAAGTACACTTATCATTTAATTTTTTTGGCAAATTATTTTAGTCCATTTAATTAACACACTAGATATGCCCCCCATCTAAAAACTGGAAAACGATCTTCTTTATTTTGTTTTCTTTTTCCTTTTTTCTATATATGCACATTTAGTTACGTTACGTATTTTTTGGAGACGATTGTTAAATGCGTCATTCTTTGGCTTACCAGGGCACCCACACACACATTAAACAACTTATAATTATCATCATCATATCTCTTAGATATATAATGATTCATGATTTCATGGTATTTTTTAAACATCATTAATTAGTCTTTTAATGATGTTTAGAAAACATTGTTTAACAACGTTTCATAAACATTGCCGTTTCCTCAATTTCTATATTAACAGTGCTACAAGGCACTGGTAGGATTGAGTACCATTTGTTAATAAAAAGTAGTTTCCGTACGAGACTCACAAGTTGGATCAACATTCTATTAATAATGGTGCTTAGTACTGGTAATGTTCCTAAGCATTTTTCTTTATGTATAGACTATATAAGATTAATAATGACACCAAAGTAAGCAATTGCGGTTGACGTTTGGTTAATGGATTCAGAATCATAATTCAGAACTATTCTTGATTTACGTGTGTTTTTTGTGAGAAAAAACACTGTAACGAACTACGAACCATAATTCGAATCATGATATGAATCCACTAACCAAACGCAGATCCAATACATTTTTTAAGGAAAGAGAATAAGAATCTTTTTGAACTAATACATTTTTTAAGGAAAGATAACACTAATTTGTGAAGTCAAACCATTCACAGAATTATGGAACGGAGTATTGTCAAACCAGTTTTTTTAAGCACATATGTAGAAATTGTCAAACTAATTAGGTTTTTTTTTTAAATATTGTCAGACTAGTGGAATTACTCGGACTTTGTCAAATTAGTGGCTTGTTCACACCCGTTATTACACATTCCCTTAGCAATTGGGTCTTAATTAAGTTGGTATCAACAGGCCGGTGAAGGCCATTAAAACTTATTCAGCATTTGTTTATCCAGAACCGGCCTATAATAAAGACCAAAAGAGCACAATATGCAATGAGGACTTCCTGAGAAGCTAATTAGTAGAGATGAATATTTTGTTTTATCCCTAATTAATGTGTCATTTACAAATGATCAATATTATAATTCATTTTTATCTTGATTTGTCTCTCTACGTGCGTTCTCATCAAGACCTCTGTATGCAAAGGAAAGAATTAGCTTCCCTGTCAAGACATGTACACAATTCATAGATTATATTGATACCATTCTTTTGTTTTTGAATGTGACTAATCATCATTAAGGTAACTTACGTTCCTTTTGTTTTAACTTGAATTGTTTGATCGGTTGGAAAACATAAGAGTGCATTTAGAATTGATTTTTGATTATTTTAAAAAACGAATCTGCATGTCTTTTGAGGCACGAAAAGAAAAATGGTATGCAAATCCTATTTGTTTAATAAATATTTTGAAAATAAAAAATAGTGAGAATGGTTTTTGTAAAGGAATTAGATAACAATTAAAAGTTATTTTTCTTTTTCTATTTTTATTTTCTAGTACTTATCTACAATATTATAATATATTAATTAATAATTATAATCAAATACAATTTCACTTTTTATTATACTCAAAACAATCTCTTAAAAAACTAACTAAATGTAATTTCAAAATTGATTTTAGAATAATTCTCAAAACAATCTCATTTTCACTTTTATATTAAAAATAAAATCATTTTAAAAATATTACTAAATGAGCCCAAACTTTCTTTTCTCTCCTTTTCTTTCACCTCTTAAAGAAAATAAATAAGTGAAACCAAACTGCTAGAGAGAACATTAAAGTCCTCTGCGAAAGTCTTGTTAGTGCGTTTATTTTTTTCCCTTAAATAAAATGGGAAAGTATCAGTAGTATGGTTCTGACTTCTGAGGGGCTTGCATTTATAGATGTAATTCGGATTATTTCATCTTAGGAGTCTTCTAAAAGTAGTATTGGGATTAGAAAAACGCACATGCTTAGTAATATCTTCATGCACGGTTCTAGCTCTCTTCTCAAGCTCAACCTGCCAAAAATTAGCAAATTGCTTTAGTTTTGAAGGAACCTGTTTCTCTTTGTTCATTTTTGCAAAACCATACTAGTGCTATTTGAGTAAGAAAGAGAGAAGAAAAACAGCAAATTAAAATAATAAGCAAATGTTTCAAGTGTATTCTTTGCAAAATAAGTTTAGCACATAGAGAAAGCTCATAATGAAAACCAGAAAAATATTCGCAGGCAATTAATTATCAGACAAAAATATAGAATATTTTCAAATAGGTCACTAATTGCAAATCCATGATCAAGTACTTAGACAGTTTCTGCTTTATAAAGTGCAACACAACTCGTGTATAATGGAACTTACAACAGGAATTTTGTTTAGCACACCACTTTCAATTTTTTCCTGCAAATCCTCACATTCTTCCTGCCAATAAAGCAGCGGGAAAGTATCAGTAGTATGGTTATATATATATATATATATATATATATGCGCTAAATATAGTTCAAAAAATAAGGGATAATATGCTTTCTTTAACTGTCAACTTTGTTTTAGGGAGAATATAATAAATGACAGATTATTTTAAAATTATTCAAATTAAATAATAATTTATCGTGTAAATATTTTATTTACCACGAATAAAAAGATTTTTTTCGTAAATAAAGATTTTTCATCATATAAATTGGTTTTTACCAGTATCATGACATTTAATTGACTGTTTGTTTTCAATCACGTTTTGTGCTAGGAAATTACGTAAGTTTCTATTGTAATCATTTTAAATTTGATGTCTATTTTTTTTTCATTTATTTTTATTATTAGAGATGAGGTCACTTGATTCCGTTTGATTGGATGGTGTGGTGGTGGAATTTTTGGAAGATGGTGATTAATCGTATGTTGGCGAGAACATGAACATTATCTTAATGCCTTTCGAAGACGTTCATGTTGGAAACTTGCCAAGCAATTTTTGATATCATCATTAAGATAATGATGTTTGCTATGCTTTTAAATTAGTACCAACAACCGGAAAAATCCAGTCGAGTAACTAATAAAGGATAAATATATATGTAAGGAACTTTTAATACCGCAAAATTTTTTTAAGAGATTTGATCTGTGCACCTTAAGATTAATATTGAATTAGTAATGTAATTACTCTTAGGTTATGTTTATAATTACAATATTTGTTTATTCTATGTTCTTAATTAAATGTGTGAGTTTATATAAGGAACACTCCTATTTAAATATACACTACGCATCTTAATAAATTTACTTTTTACGCACCCTATTGTTTTAAAATTAACCTTTAACTATTTCATTAGATTGTTAATACTTTAGTATTATCATTTTTTTTTTTTTGAAACTTTAGGCATGAAGCAGTTTCCCATACATGAAGAAAATTTAGTATCATATTTTTTTTGAAAAATAATAAAGAATATTACTGTAGAAAACGAGGAAACATTTGCACTTTTTTTAATTTTTCAAAATAATAAAGTCTATTTTGTTTTAATTTATGTGTTTCCCTTTATCAAGTAGTCAGTGACCCATAGGTGCTTCAAATCTTTTAAAAATCTAACATTTTATTTACGGAAGTACCAATGTTGCAACTTTTCATAAGCTCAAGGGCTAATTCTATGTCATTTTGAACAATAAAAACAAAGTGAGACAACTCCTATTTTTCGTGGGCTCAATTTGAAGTTAACCATGCACAAAAATTATTTATGTTTATAAAATAAGAATAAACCCTTGAATGGTTAAATTTGGATAAATACCAAGATTATCCTCATTAAAATTCATTGGTACATTTTAATCATTAAATATTATTCCAAACATTTATTAAAATAAATTAGCTAAAAAATATTAAGTAAAATAAAAAATTGTTTCAAAAATTTCTTTAAATAAACTGGTTAAAGAGAAATAAATCATCAATATTATTTTTTGTTTCAGTATTTGGTTTTTAAATAACTTTTAGACCATTTCCAAAAGCACGAAATAAACTTCATTTTTTTTTTTGAAGGAATGTGATATTTTAAGCACTTATATAATAAAAGAGGAAAAGTAGTATTTGACTAAACACATAGGGTATTTTTTAAACCCACATTTTAAGAAATTTTGTTGGCTCGGTTATACTTTCAAAACTATCATTATGTTGTGTTCATTATAAGTCCTAATTTTGCTATTAGTAAAATATTCTGAAATTTTTACTTTACTATTGTGATTTTTTGCTATATATGTCGAGATCATTCTGTCGTTAATTAATCTGAAATTTTTTATAAAACAAGTAAAGATCAGAGATAGAGATACATATTCAGCACCAACCCCACCTCCCGTGAACAAAAACACATTTGACCAATGACCAGGCAATAGTAATTAGCTGGATTATGACTGTCATATTGTAATATTATATACAAGTCAGATCTTATTACACGAACTACTAAATCGCATAAAACATGTTTTTAAATTTTTGTTAGGAACATGCAGGATTGGTATCAATTTTTTAACTGGTCATGTTGGCGCAATTCGCGTATAAGATAAGCACATTCATTAATATTTGAAGATAATAAAACACTCTAGCACTATGTTTTCCGATTCCACAAGTAATTATACATACATATTATATATACATACACACACAAAGTCAGTTCGGTTAGGTAGCAGTACGTGGACCAAAATAGAATTATCAACTAGTTGATCGCTAATTTATATGTGTAACCTAAAAATTGTGATGCTTTTTAACGATTTGGTGATTAAAAAAAATATGCGATGCTTGATTCGAGCAATATTCAACTATGTTAAGCATTCAAGAGTAGGTAGTATAAGAATGTATATGCCTATAAAAGGAGACAAGTTTGTGGAGCTTTGCTGTGAAGTACTACTAGATTATACATAAAATCCTGGCCATTTTTCTTGAACAGGCTAATTACACAGTATAATTATTTGGTTAATTATATAAGCATGAAACTTAAAGTTCTTATATTTGTCTGTTTAGTTCTGAGTAGCGTTGTGGGGTTTTCTCATGGGGGTAGCCTCGTAAAAAACTTCTACAAGAAAAGCTGTCGTCGTGCAGAAGCCATCGTAAAGGAGGTTACAGAGGAAAATGTGGCCAATAATCCCAATTTACCCGCAAAGTTGCTAAGAATGCATTTCCATGACTGCTTTGTTAGGGTACGTGTAAAGCCATTTTCAAGTATATGAAGTAGTTAATTTCATTTTATGCATATATATATATATATATATGTATGTATGTATGTATATGTGTGTATGTGTGTTTGCGTGTAGTTATTTTTTTCTACGTATGTTTGCACGTACGTGTTCTGTGTACGCACGAGTGCATAAATATGTATGTATATACACAAATTACTCAGGTACTCGTACGTTACGTGAGCACATACACCAATATATGTGTGTGTGTGTGATTACTAGCTTGTTCTGTTGATAAATATATTTTTTCTTAATTGAAAAACAAATTAAAGGGGACAATTACTAGCATCAAGAGTAAGAAGGAAGTAAATTCAACTTAGATTTAGCCTCCTCTAAATACCCTTCATCCGTTAAGCTCCCAATCAAATTAAATTAAAATACAAAATATACAAAATCCAGTCACTGCCCAAAAGCAAAGAAAAATTAAATAGAAGGAACACAACCTGAAAATAAAATTTTAATCTGTTCATATGTGTTTCGTGAAAGTATGAGAGTTATATATATTGAATATATGTTACATTACGCTTTTTAATTCTATATAAATGTTATGTGGAAATATGGTTGTTTCAAAAAGAACCGTAGATAAGTCCTATATATTATTTTTAAATAGCGATCTATTTGACCTTAAAAGGATCAAACGTGAAAACTAAACACCAAGACAAATGGTGAAAAACTATTTTTTCAGGGATGCGATGGATCGGTTCTGCTAAGCTCGACGGAGAGTAACACAGCGGAAAAGGACGCAGTTCCAAACCAATCATTGGCAGGTTTCGACGTGATTGATGCCATCAAAGAAAAGGTTGAGAAGGAATGTCCAGGAATCGTTTCTTGTGCTGATATTCTTGCCTTGGCAGCTAGAGACTCCGTTACCTACAAAGTAATTAATAATTATATGATTAGTCAATATATTAACCAAAAGTTCTATTGATGAGATTCCAAATTAATTAATTAGCAATACGTATGTAAGCAAGTACGTATTTATGATGATCTACTTTCCATTAATTAATTAATTAGCAAGTACGTATTTATTAATTAGTAATTAATTTTCAGTTTAAGAAACCCACGTGGGATGTGCTTACGGGAAGAAGAGATGGCACGGTATCACTAATCAGTGAGGCATTGCTCAATATTCCAAGTCCTTCCTCCAACTTCACCAAACTTAAAAACACTTTTGCCCGTAAAGGTCTCAATGTCCACCACCTTGTGGTACTATCAGGTATAGTGATATATTATGAATTTAGAGCATTAATGCTCGGGATACCATCGATATCCAGCACCAAACGTTAATAAAAAATGAGATTTATGAGACGTTTAGATAAAACTAATTCACGCTCTATTAGTTGTAATGCTCAGCATCAGTAGCGCGTTCTCAATTATTTTCCTTTAACTTGAGCTCCTTTATATAGTTTTCACTCTTTTCTTTTCTAATTTCTTTTGATAAAATGGACTGGTAAGCCAAATTACAAAACCATGAATTTTGTCCTTTTACTGTTTATCAAAAGACTAAATATATTGGGGAAAAAGAGTAATTGTAGCTTCCAGCAATGAGTATTTCTAAAAAGGTTAGCAGTAGTTAGATAGATTATTTACCGTTACACATGCAGTTATTCTTTCTAGTTGATTGATGTATATTCTAATATAATATGACATAGTCTAATATTTTAGAAACCTATCATCCGATTATTAGTCCCATTAATTAGAAACATGCAATACAACTACAATATTATATGCTAGCTCCTTTATATTTAAATCTCTGATGCTTATTCCATTTTTGACAATTTCCATGTCAATATCTTGACCAACAAATATTTTTGTATTTTTCTAATTCCCTTATCCCAACATATTGTTAAATCTAATGTACTTTAAAATGTCAACAAAAAAAGCAAAAGAAAAAAAAATTAGGGAATCAGATTTTCACTAGAAATCAAATTACGAAATAGAAAACTCACTTGAATAATTATATAACAATATTCGTATAGGAGGTCA
Source organism: Morus notabilis (assembly GCF_000414095.1). Lineage (NCBI taxonomy): Eukaryota > Viridiplantae > Streptophyta > Magnoliopsida > Rosales > Moraceae > Morus > Morus notabilis. The sequence goes on along the minus strand of NW_010358717.1, from coordinate 453,323 downwards.
CACAATAGGAGTAGCGCATTGCAATTTCTTCAGCGACAGGCTCTACAACTTCACAGGAAAAGGCGATCAGGACCCTTCCTTGGACTCGAACTACGCGGAATTCTTGAAGAGCAAATGCTCTCCTAATGACGCAGGAGCGACAACCGTTGAAATAGACAATAACAGCTCCCTCGACTTCGACACCAACTTCTACAAGATCCTTAAAGAGAACAAGGGTCTATTCCAGTCCGACGCGGCGCTTCTAACAAACAAAGTCGCTCGCAACACCGTCGGGGAGTTGGTCGACCGCGACACCTTCTTCAAGGAGTTTGCTCAATCCATGAAGACGATGGGAGCTATTGAGGTCCTTACCGGCACGGCTGGTGAGATTAGGAACAAGTGTTCGGCTGTCAATTCTTGATCCAAGGAGTAGTAGCACTCTTTCTTGCGTTGTTGGGTTGTGATTTTCATGTAATCCGGTAATTTGGTGATATAAAAAAAAAAGTTTAATAGAAATCAGTTTGGTTCTTGTTTAAGCTTAACCGTTGTTGTGTTTGTTGTAGAAAAGAAAATCGGACGGAGATTTCTGGTACATGTGATGTATGGACTTTGTGGGCTTATTAATTATTATCTTAGAGAAAGATATATATATCCCTAATTTCCACAAGTTATCGCACGCTTTTGTCGATTTCAAAAAATAAATGGAAAATGGGCAAACCGTTATGGGCGCGTTTGAAATTCGTTCGAAAAAGATTTTATTTTTTGTATCAAAATAAAAATAAAAACGTTTTCATTCTCAAAGAGAAATTATTTTTAAAAATGCGTTTAGTAATTTTATCAAGATATTATTTTCAGTATAAAAAAACCTATTAATGTCTCTGTCTCTTTTTCTCTGCTCGAGAGATGAGAAAACGAAAATAAAAAATGAAAAATGATTAAAAGTCGTTTTCATTTCTCTCTCATTTTACACTAAACCAAATAATCATTTTCATTTCTGTTTTTTTGTTTTCACTGCGTCAAACGCCGTTTTGAAAACGTTTTCATTTTTTCTTTCTTGAAAAACGTGAAAAATAAAAACGAAATTAATTTCAAACACGGCCTATAATTTTCAGTTTTAAAAAAATTTCTAATACCGTGGAAAAAGAAATGAGGTAATTAGGTGGGATGCCACTACTTCTTGGTGTGGATTGATTTTTTGCCACAAGGATAAAAGGATCATTTTAGGATACTAGGCGGTTATTGATCGGCTATCAACGGTTGCGAAATTATTTATATTGCGGTGAGACAACTTGTTCTGGTAGGATAACGGTGGTATTGGGAGGCTGTTGCCCAATTGCCAAATTTTTAGTTTCACGGTAGAATACCTTTTAAGTATCATCATGGTAGGATATCCACAATAACTGAGTGGTTATCGCCACTCCTTTACTCCGACGATATCTAGGATTCTTCAAACAATGTGATATCACATATTGAGTAAATCCTTAACCCTTCTCTCTAATACTTAAAGACTATAAAATGTTCTTGTAAATTACGATCAATATCATGTATATAAGCAGCGATTTCAAATTTAGAGGCGTACACTGTCAGCTTAACGTAATGTATAGTTTTGTTTTTTTGAGAGTGATAGTGGAAAAGTTAGAGAAAAAAGTCACCATTACTGTTACTCTCTACAGAACTGTGAATGAGATTTTTCATCTCACATGTCTCCTTGTTCAATTAGTTTGAAGTCATTGGATCCTTTTCTTCGTTTGAGAAGCTTTTCCCTTCTTTCACTCCATTCTTGAAGAGTAATTAGGATAAATTATTTTCATTCATTATGAATGTGGGCTCTTATAATTCTTTATTTACTTTACTTTTTTGTTTTATTACTTTTCCCTCTTTTCTTTTCTATTTCCTTCCTTTCCATCATTCCTTAAGTGCTATAAGTTTGATCATGTAGAATTTAACTCATTTTCTCATTGAGCCAAAGGTACAAAATAAATCAGATTGATTGTTTTTTTTTTTTTTTTTTTATCAAAAGTACTCCCATATTTTTGTATTATATAATTACGGCTATATTTGGACGTATTTTTAATTTGGTGACAAGACATTCTCTTCAAGAATTTTTTTTAGAAATCTTGACAAATATTTTTTAAAGTGTATGGATTTTGATTTTTTACCCCTTTCATTTAATTAATACCTTTTTTAGTCAAGTGACTGTACTAATAAAAGGGTATTAACCAAAAGTAACGGATAAAAATTCATATCTATACACTTTAAGAGTAAGTTTAACAATTTTCTCTATTCTCAAAACCACCCTTATTTCTTTTCGTTACAAAAAAAACATTATTCCTCTTCCCCCACGAAAAATAAAGGCCATGTTTGGAATTGATTTTGTTTTTGTTTTTCACATTTTTTGAGAAAGAAAAAATGAAAACGTTTTCAAAACGGTATTTAGCACAATAAAGATAAAAAACAGAAAATGAAAATAATTTTTTGGTTTAGTGTAAAATGAGAGAGAAATGAAAAATGACTTTTAGTCGTTTTTCATTTTCTGTTTTCGTTTTCTCCTCTCTCAAACAGAGAAAGAAAGATAGACATTAATGAGTTTTTTTACACTGAAAATAATCTCTTGATAAAACTACCAAACGCATTTTCAAAAATAATTTTTGTTTGAGATTGAAAACTTTTGCATTTTCATTTTCATATAAAAAATAAAATTATTTTAAAACGAGTTCTAAACGTACCTAAAAATTTAAATCGCAATTTCACAATTGCACTACCGATCAAGTAGAGCAAGAGTAAAAAGTATGCCAAACAAAGGAAAAAAAAAACAACATGCATATCAGAGGAACAACCAATGCATTGCATTAATTCTCTTTAACTAATGAATGTACCCGTTTAATACTCTCTTCTTTTTGTTTTTTAGTTTCTTCCCCTTTAGAAGACGTTTGGTGAGGGGATTTATATTATGATTTGAATCATAATTCATGGTTCGCTACAGTATTTTCTCTCATAAAAAATACACGTAAATTAAAAATAATTTTAATCTCATAATTCTAATCCATAAACCAAACGTCTCTTTAGTGTTTTCTTTTAAAATTGCGTCCCTCTTAACTTAAAAAAAAAAAACCCCTGAGAACATCTTTTAACTTAGGTGACTAGCGATCGATTTGCTGATTCGAGTTGAGATGTGATTTTATGTGAGAGCTTTTTACTTTAGCAAAAAAGTTAGATGTGACTGTTTGTGAGAGATTTTTACTGTAGCAAAACTCAAATTCTAAACTTGAATCAGCGAAACGAACGAGGCCTTAGTCTGCAGCAAAACGAGGAAAAAGAAAAAGGCGTCGACAGCAGGATTCGAACCTGCGCAGCGAAGCCCAACAGATTTCGAGTCTGTCTCCTTAACCACTCGGACATATCGACTTTGATATGTGCAACTGATATCTATACCTTATATCAATTGAAGCCACTATGTTATAAGTTGTAACGAAATTTTGTAATGTATTCAACCATAAAAAACAAAGATTTTTGTAATTTACCTTGAACCCAAAAAAAAAAAAAAAAAAAAAAAACAGAGAGAGAGAGAGAGAGATTTACTTGGTCGAACTTATTTTTAAATGAGTAAATAAAACTTAATATAGTAGTAATATTCAACCTATAATGACAATAATAATATCAAGTTGTAATTATCCTCTAAAATGTATGTTAAAAAAAAATATATATATATATATATATATCCTCTTAAATGTCATGTTTCATCAATTCTTTTTTTAAAAAATAAAAATTATCCCTTTCTTCTTTTGATTTTTTTTTTCAAATTTTAATTCTTCTTGATAGGGCTGTACATAAACCCAAACAACCTGTAAACCCAACCCACCCACCCCAACCCAACTCAAAAAAAGCAATTTGTAGCATCATTTTTTATTTTTTGGCCCACTAAATGTCTAGCCCGATGTGTTTGGAGCAATTTATAAGTTGGGCTTATAATAGCCCGCATACCCCAACCCAACCCGCACAAACATGACCTCCTCTAATATCTAACCCTAGGCAACTCAGTTATACTCTCTTCACTCTTTAGCCGCAGTCTTTCCTCGACCAGAATGTTTTCACTCTTCAATCCTTCTTCAACCAGTCGACCTAGTCACCTAGACCTTTGAGCTCTCCGGCACCGGCGGCTTTTCTCTGCCTCTTCGCCTCTCCACTCGGCTCTCTATGCCTCTCCTCTCAGCTCTCTGCCTCTGCTCTCGGCTCTCTGATGATGAACTTTGAATGTTAGAGTTATTATTTTTATTTGATGATAAACTTTGAATGTTTGATTGAACTTTATTCTTTGAATGTTGAAACTGACCACCCAACCTACCTCGTACAACCCCAACCCAACTCAAATATCATTGGGTTTTGAAATTTTTTTAACATCATTAGGATTAAATATGTACAACTCACACTCTTTAGGACAGAGCAAAAAAAAATCATATACCGCACCAACATAACCCATGTACACAGCCTTGAAATTGCTACTTTAATTTAAGAAGCCGAGTATTACTAAGATATATAGTAAAGATATCTACGAAGTAGTCTTAGCACTCCATTCGAAATTGTAGAAAGCAAAAAATTATCAGAACAAACGAACGTGTAGGTTGTATATAGCTCTTTGAAAAAAAAAAACAAAAAAACAAAACAAAACAAAAGAAAGAAAAAGAAAGAAAAGTTGTAGCTCTTAGATAAAGATAAATGGTAACACTAATAATAGCCAATGAGATATAGATAATGGCATGTGCAACTGTATAAGTATCGCATTTAGTATCAATTTTAATTATTTTTTTAATTTTTGAAATTTTACCTTCATATACGTGTGTGTGTATATATATGTTATATGTATATGTGTGTGTTGGGAATATCCCACGCACAATTTAAGATCATGATAACTAATTGAAGTCTGCTTCACCATTTAGGACCCTTTTCTTTACAAACTCCGACTTCCGCAAGAAGTCAAGGACTTCCCTAAGAGAAAAGCAAGCGACGATAACAATGGCTTCCGAGCAAAATCAGGGCTTAAATTTCAACGCCATGGACGCTGCGAAACTGCAGTGGTACCACTTGAAGGCCGTGGTGGTCACCGGAATGGGCTTCTTCACCGACGCCTACGATCTTTTCTGCATCTCCCTCGTCACCAAACTCCTCGGCCGCATTTATTATCACGTCGACGGGTCACCGAAACCCGGAAGCCTTCCTCCCAACGTCGCCGCCGCCGTTAATGGCGTCGCTCTCTGCGGGACTCTGGCGGGGCAGCTCTTCTTCGGTTGGCTCGGCGATAAGCTCGGCCGTAAACGCGTCTATGGGGTCACTCTCCTCCTCATGGTCGCCGCCTCCATCGGCTCCGGCCTCTCGTTTGGTAAGACCCCCGAGACCGTCATGACCACTCTCTGTTTCTTCCGCTTCTGGCTCGGCTTCGGCATCGGCGGAGACTACCCTCTCTCCGCCACCATCATGGCCGAGTACTCCAGCAAAAGCTCCCGTGGCGCTTTCATAGCCGCGGTCTTCGCCATGCAGGGTTTTGGTATTCTCGCCGGTGGCGGGGTCGCCATTCTAGTCTCACATATTTTCCAGAGCGTTTTTCCAGCGCCGGCGTACTCTGTTAACCCAACTATGTCGACCGTTCCGCAAGCCGATTATGTTTGGAGGATTATTCTGATGGTTGGCGCTTTTCCGGCTGTGTTGACGTACTACTGGAGGATGACCTTGCCTGAGACTCCTCGGTACACGGCTTTGGTCGCCAACAACGCCAATAAAGCTTCTCAAGACATGTCCAGAGTTCTCAACGTTGAAATCCGTATCGATGATAATAATAATAATAATATCCCAAACGCAGTTGCGAACAATAAGAGTGATAATAATCATAGCTCTTCGTTTGGAATGTTCTCTAAGGAATTTCTTCGCCGTCATGGGCTTCACTTGCTGGGAACAGCGATGGCGTGGTTCTTCGTGGATGTCGCATACTACAGTCAAAATCTCTTCCAAAAAGACATATTCAGCGCCGTCGGATGGCTTCCAGCGGCGAACACCATGAGCGCTCTCGACGAGCTCTTCAAGATCGCTCGCGCACAGTTCTTGATAGCTCTCTGCGGGACAGTCCCAGGCTACTGGTTCACCGTCGCCCTCATCGACTACATCGGCCGCTTTGCCATTCAGATGCTTGGCTTCTTCTTCATGACCGTCTTCATGTTCGCCCTCGCCATTCCTTACCACCACTGGACAATGCCCGGAAACCACGTCGGCTTCGTTGTGATGTACGGACTCACATTCTTCTTCGCCAACTTCGGCCCCAATGCGACCACCTTCATCGTGCCGGCGGAGATATTTCCGGCGAGGTTCAGGTCGACATGTCACGGGATATCAGCGGCTGCAGGGAAGGCGGGAGCAATAGTGGGGGCATTGGGGTTTTTGTATGCAGCGCAGAATCAGAATCCGGCGAAGACGGACGCAGGTTATCCGGCGGGGATTGGAATGAAGAATTCACTGTTAGTGCTTGGAGTGATTAATCTGTTTGGATTGGTTTTCACGTTTCTTGTGCCGGAGTCCAAAGGGAAATCGCTGGAGGAGATGTCTGGGGATCAGATTCAACAAGATGCTGCTAATATTCATCATCAACAACAAACCGAAGCTGATTCGTCTACTATGATTTAAAATTAGAGCTTTAGTTTTTATTTCTATTTTTTATTTATTTGTCATGTTTTATTCTTTAGATAGATTCCGTTATAGGGTTCGTGGAAAAGGGAAAACTTCTTATTTTGTTTATGATATATTGATATGTTTAACTTCTTAGGTGATCATATATATATATATATATATATATATATTCTTCTTTTTTTATAATTAAATTCATACTATATATTTTCTTAATTCTACCAGTTATTTTCTTTTAAATAAAGACAACAATTTAATTCATCTGAATATAATATAACAAAAAAGCCGTTATAATTAGAAAAACAAATAATATAACACATTCTCATTTTAAATAGCGTATTTTTTAAATGATAGTAAATTATAGTATATTTTCATTTTACTTTTAAAATAGAAATTTTCATTTCTAATTTTACACTCTACCGATTCTCCCCCTCATATTTCTTTTCTTCCTCAATCTTCACGACAACAACTCAGTCATTACTTTTCTCTCTCCTCTATCTGCCCAGCCTTCTATCTCTCCTCGCGCCACCGGAGTTAGGCCAGAGAACGTTGCACAAACGCCGCGACAGATAGCTCTACTCCGGTACGAGTTCGAGTTCTGATCCGGCGCCAGCGAAGACGACGTGTCCTAAACCGGAGAAGACAATGAGGTGTGCCTGGGATCTCCAGATCTGAGATCGCGCGACGTGTGACGGCTCTCTCTCTCACCTTTCGGCCAAAAATCGCTGTTTGCCGCGTCTGACAACGGCGAAGTCACTTCGAGCACTGCGAATGCATGCCGAGGTCTGGTGGATCTGTTGTTGCAGGCTTTGCAGTGGCGATTACAGACGGTGACGGCGATGGCGATCGCCAAATCCGTTACCGGTCGTGGTTTTGCTTCTCCGCGCGACGATCAGAGTCCGTCGGCGTTTTGTGAAATAATTTTTCATCTGTATTTTTACAGATCTGATTTGTAGTTCTTGTTCTGAGATTTTGATTTTGTATGGATCTGATTTTTATAGTTTCAAAAATTTTTGTTCGCATTTGTTTATGTCTCGAGATTAGAAAAAAAAAAATTCTGAGGTTTGAGAATTTATGGATACAATATTTTTTTAGTAATTACGATATTCATAGATAAATACGGTATTTATCTCGCTTCAACGGTTAAATTTTGAGGGCTCGTTCATTTACGGATTCGAGTTTTTAATTTGAGTTGAGATGTGATATTTTTTTAGAGCTTTTCATTATAATAGAAAATTTTAATGTGACATTTTTTTTAGAGCTTTTTACTGTAAAAATTTAAAATTGAAAACTCAAATCGGTGAAATGAACGAGATATAATTACGATATTTTAAAGTAAATATTGTATTTTCTTATAAAAATAATATTTTTTTACTAAATTATGTGTAATCATGATATTCATAGATAAATATAATATTTTTTGATAAATAAATATGATATAATTTACTTATTTTTTTTATTTTTAAATATATATGCTATAATTTAGTAAGATAAAAAAATTATAACTTATTTATTTTAAAATAAGAGTGATAATTCGTGTCACCGTATTAGATTCATGTCGTGTTAGATTCCTTAGGTGGCATTATAAGTCTTGGCACAAATAAGATCTATTTAATAATGAGAAAATTACATAATTTATCTTTAAAGAGTGCATGAGTATGAGTCTGAATTTTTACTCCTCAATAAATACCTTTTTATTAGTATAATTATTTGACTAAAAAGTTTATGAGTTAAAAATAAATGGTAAAAATTTTAATTCATATTTTTAAAGATATTTGTCAAAATTACCCTTTAATAATAACGTCAAAATCTCAAACCCATCTAATTTGATAAATATTTTAATGAGCGATATTGTATTTAAAAAAGGAAATAAATAAAAATATAATATTTCCCTCATCCTGCATTCTATAATTGTTGCGGAATATGCGAGGCAGATTCGGAACCAACTATGGAACTAATGAAAAGTACTTCAAGTCTTAAGCTACTATAAAAAGGTCATATTCGTTGTTACTTTGACACCACCGAAAGCGCACAATCAATGGTCGCTGCTGCCCTAGCTATTTCCCCTAATATTCCCTTAGTTTTCACCTTCATATTTGAGAACTATCCCCAACTTAATTTTGTTTCCCCTCTCTAAATCGGTAGAAATATACTCAAAACAACTTTTTTTCTTTTGGTGTCAATACTCAATGGTGCAAGGATTTAATTTGTCGAAGAAGAATTATTCATTAGCAGGCTGAGTATATCACATCAGTAGAAGATACGACGAGTTCAATTCTCCTGACGTGGTATTCGCGGCCTACTAAAATAATTCTTCGGTCTCCTCAAGAGTTTTCCGATGATGACTGTTCAAAAAAGTAGAGATTGAAGATTGGATATGATGTTATGTATTAGTTTAAGATACGGTGGCATTACAGTATCAATATATATATATATATATATATATAAATTTTCATTTTTCAAATTACAAATTTTAATAATAAAGTTAACAGTCATGCTCTTTACGTAATGTGAGCCTGAGTTTTCTGCATATTTACACGCAGTTTTAAACTGGTATCAAATATTCAAATCCATAAAAAGGCAAACGCCAAACACCAACAACATCGGTCATGATTTTCTTCCTCCAACGACAATACTTTCCCAACACTTATAATTACCCTTGCGTGTACATTTCCGTCAAAATTTTTAAATGAAAGTTGACAAAATGTAATGAACTGCTAATTTTTTAATAAGAATTTGGAGATTATTAATTAATTGTAGAAAGAGACAGAGATAAAATTGTCACTCCAAAAATGTTTGAAAGCGAAAAACTTTTATAATTTTTTTTATAAAAAAAAGTAAAGTAGGTATACACAACACACCTAAGAAAAAGTGCTACAAATCCTTTTTTTTCCTAGGTGGGATAATATGGTATGGGGTAATTTGGTAATTATGTAGAATTATGGTTTAATACGACACCGTTTAAGGGTAGTAGGTACACACCTAACACCATATCCAGTAAAACCCATATTTCTCCCGTTTGTTGCGTTTTCTCTGTCTCTGTCGTGCCCATTGGTTTTGGTGAAACCGAGGAAAATATAGAACATAACCAAACCAAACCAATTTTCCTTAATTTTTGCTCTTCTTTCTATCTACCCAGCAACCCATTTCAATAGAGGTGAAAAAAAAAAAAAAAAAAAAAAAAAAAAAAAAAACCAACTTTTATTAGGATTTCATGGAGTTCTTAGAGTCAGTAGATCCGCAGATTCTTGTGGGTGCTGCTGTAGCTATTGTTGCTATTGGTGTTGGCGCTGCATTTCTCTTTTCATCAAGGAAGGCTAAAGGTTTGTGCTTGGTTTGGAAAATTAAGGTTTTGGGTCATTTGTATTTCTTTTCAAATGTTCCTTTACTTTTTGCTTATTGACAATTGATGATATATGTGTGTGAGCAGCTATCGTCGTGATATGTTATCTGGGCATGCCATCTTATGATTCTGTGTGTGTGTGTTGGTTTTTTTTTTATATATATTCTTTAATTTTTTAAATAATAATAACTGTGCTAAAATACATGTTGATTCTCCATGTATTCTTTGATTTGATTTTATTTTTTCTGGGCTAATACAGATATAGTTATTAAACTGAAATCCAATGATGAAAAAAGAATGTTCATGAATGAATCTGTGGTTTGTGAGAAAACTTGAAATAAGATTTGTCTGTAAAGATGTTTTTTATCAAGCTTTTGGTAAAATATAAAGCGGAAGCGTTATCCAAGTGCAATCTCTACACATTAATTTGGTCAATGCTTGTGTTTGATGGCTTCCTTGTAAGCCATGTTTGTTGTGCTACCAATTGTTTAATACTTGATTAGTTTCTTAGTCAAAAATTCTGCGCTGAACCAAGCTGAAGTTGCAATAGTTAGCACTCTAGCATTCGTTAAAATCTCTGTGTCGATAATCATCTATCATATAGATTTCTCGGAGATTATCTCACTTGTTTCATTATTCTTATTTTATTTGCCCGGTTTCTATAAATTGTGTTCTTGTTTTGCACTTTTTGATGTCAATAAATCTGTAATTTACATCATGTCTTGTTGTTTGAGTAGGATGCTTGGACCCTGAAAATTTCAAGGAGTTTAAACTCGTTAAGCGCACTCAACTCAGCCATAATGTGGCCAAGTTCACATTTGAACTCCCTACACCAACTTCAATTTTGGGACTTCCAATTGGGCAACACATAAGCTGCAGGTTCGATTCATTGTTTTGCACCTTGTTTCGTCTTCCCATGGTGGATATTTGAAATGGTCATTGTAGGCACAAATTCTATTAGATGATAATTAGTTTACTTTACCCCTTTTTTTGTGCATTGTTTGAACCATTGCCTCAAGCTACTTTCTTATATAGGGGCAAGGATAGCCAAGGTGAAGAAGTTATCAAGCCTTACACTCCTACTACTTTGGATTCGGATGTTGGACACTTTGAACTAGTTATAAAGGTACTGAATTCTTTGGGTAGTGTATGGAAACACATGGAAATGGGAAGCATATAGAATTTAATTTCATTATGCAGCATTTCTGGCTATATGGCATTGGACTAAATTTTGATTTTGAATTTCTATAGATGTATCCTCAAGGAAGGATGTCACATCATTTTCGTGAGATGCGTGTTGGTGACTATCTTGCTGTAAAGGGACCCAAGGTAAAGATTAATTATTTGATTTTTTATTTGTGTAGTTCCCTATAGTTCCATTTCCTTGAGCCTGCGAGCCTGATGTTAGATTTTGTTTTTGTTCCCACAAGTTGTTTCGAATCTTCCTACTGCTAAAACTGTTAATCCTTGCATTGTGGAATAGAATTATAGAAGTTGTTAAAAATGCAATATTGTGAAAGTGCACCTACAACTTAAGTAGAGAATTCTATCCATAGACTTAAATTTGTATAAGAGATTCAAAAACCAATGATGGCGGATGTTGTTTGATAGTTGAAGTGCCACATCTTTTGTTTCTGAATAATGTTTTGAGACATGATCTGTGCATTAAAAGTATAACTAGCGGTAGCAAAAGCGATGCAACATATCATTTACCAAGTATGATTTTCAAATGGGGAATATAAATTATTTTTTCCCCACTATGATTTTTAGTATTGGAGAATGGAAAGCAGCAATGATCATACAATTAAGTCTTAGCTTAGATAATTAACTCGTGAACCGAAACATGGGCTGGCTATATGCTATCTACCCTCTGAAGTTCTTTACTAATGCCTGAGAAAATATTTTCTGCAAGTATTTCTAGTACAATAATCTTGAATTTATACAATGAGATCATATCTTTTTAGTGTTGCTTTGACATGTTACTGCTACCAGGGCCGTTTCAGATATACACCTGGTCAAGTCAGAGCATTCGGGATGCTTGCTGGAGGCTCTGGCATTACTCCAATGTATCAAGTATGTACTTGGGGAACGTATTTTGATACATATGCATGATTTTGTCTCTTTTGAGATCTTAGCTTAATTGATTGACGATGTTTTCCTCATTTATGTTCCTGCTTTAGGTTGCTAGAGCAATTTTAGAAAATCCTAAGGACCAAACAAAGGTGCATCTTATTTATGCCAATGTTACGTATGAGGATATACTTTTGAAGGTAATTCCCCTGTGCTTTTTTCCTTAATTTCGTGGTGAAATTTTATAATATAATGACTAGACAAATAAGAAGTAAGAAGAATGTTTGGAGTAATTCGTATTTGAATATTCACTTTATGTAATTTGATCAGTTATCAAACTAATCCAATTTGGGGAAAAAAAAAATGTGCAGGAAGAGTTGGATGGTCTAGCTACTAACTACCCTGATCAATTTAAAGTGTACTTTGTCTTGAATCAGGTTCGTAACGTTTCCTTTTGCATCATTTACTGACTTATTTTTCTCTAAATACTTTTTATTGCCTTTCTCTTCATTGTTAGACACTTTTCTTTTTCTTTTTCCTGGAAAGTATCATATCGTTCCTTGAAAATTAAAATGTGATCAAATTTAAGTGTTCTTTACAACTTGAGAGGATCATTATGGATTAAAAATATCTGTCATTTAAGAATAGTAAATTGGTAATTAACAAGAAATTGATCACTAATATCCCCCGTCCATATTAGAGTATAAGATATGAAGGTCTTGAGACTTCACATAGAACATTAAAAGGTGAATGTTGACCAAGAAACGTGAATTTTAATTTCATCTGTGGAAACTGTTGAATGAAATTGAAAGTGGGGCTATAATCAAGGTGTTTTCCATGAGAATTACAACCGATAAATCACACAGGCAATACACTTTGGAAGTATTCTTCTAATTACTGCGTGAAAAATTCCGTAAGACAATCTCTCACTTAAAATGTTCCTGTAAAAAAGAAAAAGAAAAGACATTAAAATCTATTTGGACGTAAGCTCCCCACGTATATTTTACGAGTTTTTCCTTGTGCTATATCAAAAGTTTATATGCCGCTTTCTTATGTATATTCTGTTGTTGATAAAGGTTCAACTCTTGCATATTTTTCCAAATATTCTTCACACCATGGATGAATTCCCAAAGGAAGTTGTTTCTCCTGTATTGTGTTAGCAATGTTATCTTGCTAGATATTTCATCCGGATAGGTAACACTTAATTGTAAGGTTCTCTAGTGCTTTGAGCTGAAAAGGGCACAAGAAAATTTCTTCACTGCTACTTGCCTACTTCTCACATGTCATTAAACTGCTTAATCAGTGTCTGACTTGTTCTTTGTTGCTTCGCATTCATGTCGGGACGTATTGATCTTCCTTACCTTCACCTTTGTTTATGGTCACTGTTTTTTGTGGTCCGACACATCGAATGGAATGCTTACTTGTGTTATGTTTTCTTTACTCAGCCTCCAGAAGGATGGAATGGTGGTGTTGGCTTTGTATCAAAGGAAATTATTCAAACCCATTGTCCTGCACCAGCACCCGATGTTCAGGTATATTCTTTATTGGTCTGTTTGGTTCATAGGTTTGAACAAAAATGTTTAAACAAAAATTTGAATTTTACGATAGAAAACACTGTAGCAAAAAGGTTTGAACAGTAATTCGAACCTATGAAACAAACGGATGCTACATTTTTCACTTGTGAAAATGTATTATCCTGAATCTTGCCCACCGATTTCGTTGATTACTGATTTTGGTCTCGGTTTATCTGCAGGTTTTGAGGTGTGGTCCGCCGCCAATGAACAAGGCTATGGCCGGTCACCTCAATGACATTGGTTATGCTCCTGAGATGCAGTTCCAGTTCTGATCCTCTCGTCTACGCATACTTTCAGCACTTGACCAAGCTTTCTCTTTTCTCATTCCGAGCAAAGAACAAGTTGTCGTCTTTGTTAATTTCGTCTCATATTGAGCGCCATTAGACATTGGAGCCTACTTGAATAATAATTGTTGTACGATAATTTTACATGTAGTGCTACATCTTTGGTTGGACATCACCTTGAACTTCTATTTTCCTTAAATCTTGTGTAGCGAGGTGGGAAAAGAATTTTTCTTTTTTTCTTAGGCTGGCTTTGCATTTTCCTATTTTTTTGACTTCAAATGTGAGGAAGTAAAGCAAGCTAATACAGTTGATAGAAAAAGAGTAATAGATGCTTTCTGACTAGGAGATGCTTAAAAATATAAAAGTGCTTTTAGAGGAACCGTCGATATTAAACATCACAAGTAATAATAGAAGGAATGTTTCGTTTGCAGGATTCATATTTTTTATTAGTTTGTGGTGCTTAACAGATCACTTTTGTCGTCTAGCATTGTTTTACATACACAAATATAGCGATATCTGATATGGACATGATGATACAAAACTTAACATTACTAGTTCCCCAAATTTAAACTCTACCTTGCTATTTTTCTTTTTTCTTTGTATTCATTTATCTTTTATTTTAATTTGATTTGAATATTGGATTGTGGATTTTGACTATAAAAAAAAAATGAATAAACACGCATTTAAAGCTTTGACCATATGTCATATTTATTCTCTCTCCCCCAATATTTTTTTTTTTAAATTAAAAAAACTATCACCATAAAGGAGTTGAAAAACAATCCTAACTAGCCAAAATGATAAAAATGCTAAGAATGTTTTCAATAATAAACATCTAAGTATTATCAAGCACAAAATATTTCCCTTAAAAAAGCAGTTTTTTTTTTAAAGAAATAAAAATAATTTTAAGCTAAAAACAGAAAAAGAAAAAAAAACCAAATTGAAAAAAGCAAATATTACTAAAAAATGACAAGAAAAAGTAACACAAAAAGCTGTTTTAGTTTCTAATTGCTAAAAAGTTGAATAAAAAATTTTAAAACAAAAAAGAAAACACAGTTTTTTTTAAGTTTTTTTCTTTTAAATTTTAGGTTTTTTTTTATTCTCTTGCTTAATGTTGAAATAATAAATAATAACAATTATTGCAACTAATCTGGATACTTAAAATTTGACGTAAAACGTGGACACGATATTATTTTTAGCTTGTTAAAAAAAACACACGGGATAAATGTGGTACATTTAGGGAATGAGAAGGGGTAAAAGTGATATTTCGAGTAAAAATGAAGGGTGTTTAGGGTACTTAAAATGCTTATCATACTTAAATGGGAGAGGAGGGGTAAAAGTGAGATTTCGAGTAAAAATGAAAGGTGTTTAGGGTACATAAAACGCTTATCATACTTAAATGGGCCAAACTTACCGGGCCTCGGTCCGGTCCATAGAGAAATTCAGTCGCTCTAGAAAGGGAAGACCATCTGGCTTTTACGTCCCCAAGCTGTTTTCCGTTTCGCCAAAACCTTTCTTTCTTTCTTACTTGTTTGGATTTTCAGTTTTGCTTTTCGCTTCGCACTCCAAAACTCAACTGAATATGGGTGTTACCAAGGACCAGTTGCTCTCCCGTTTACAGGTTTGCCAAACAAACCTTTTTCAAATTCCCCAGTTCGTTTTGCTCACTGGGTTTTCTTTTTCTTTCTCTTTGGTAATCTGATTCCATGGAGTCTTTATTTCGCAATGTTCAATGTCATAACTAACGAAATTATGGTTCTTATTCTGCTTTAAATGTCCTTCATATTTTTGTTGTCAGACCTAGAAGAAGTGAATGAATAATTGTGAAAAATATTACAATTTTATGCTTTTTGTTCCGCCCATCAATTGAAATAGAATCGACTTCAAGAAGCAAATTCTTGTTTTATTCGGTGTACATTATTATTATTAATATTTATATATTTATTATTATTATTATTATTATTATTATTATTATTATTATTATTATTTCTGAGTTTCTTCAGTTTGAAGATATGATCATGTATGGATTAAGTTATGCCGGATTTTGTTGAAGCTTCTAGATTTTTTGTTGAGCATTAAATCCAAATGGAACTGATACGAAGTTATAATATCAGTGCATAGAATTTTTTTTTTTTTTCTATTTATTTGAAAAGTAATGTCTTTCCGTTTAACTATTTAGGAGCTTCAAATCGATTATTCAAAGTTTGAGCATCCTGTGGTTTTAACGGTTGAAGCTCAGGTAAGTGAGTGAAGCTCTGAAGATATGTATAGAGCGGACTGTTATATTACTATATGCGTTAGGCACTTACAGTCCGACCAAAGAACTCCGTTCCTGTTCGTGCTGTGTAATGTTTTTTCAGGAGTTGGATGATGGTAAAAAAAGATCTCAACCGTTCGAAATTTTCTGCGTCTGAGAGGAGCAGCCTCAATTTTAACGGCCCAGATTAATTTTTTCCATCATCCGGCGCCTAACAATTGCTTGCACAGTTCGACCAGAAAAAGGCTGGTCGTACGGTAGTTCTGGTCTATATTGTACTCTTTAACTAATTATCTGTTTTGTATTCTGATGTAAGAATCTGTCTTTTTAATCAGGCGGAACATGTTGGGGATTTGGGAGGTGGACTGAGTAAGAATTTATTCTTGAAGGTAAGGCGCCTCAAATCTTGAAAACCAGCTTTTCCATTTGAGAGCTACTAAACTTGATGTTTTACTTTTTCCTTATAATTCTCGTATGTCAATTGGGCAACACCAACTGTTGCTTTTATGTAGGATAAGAAAAGTAGATTCTACATTGTTTCTGTGTTGGCGGATACTAAAGTAGATCTAAAAGGTATGCACTTTTTGAAATATAAGCGATGTCAAAGCAACTACTTCTAAATGGTTTTCAGACATTTGTATCATCTTCTAATTTTTATGAGTGCTACGTGTGGCATTAAAAATGATCGAGCAGTATTATCGGCAAGGCTTGGTTTGGGAAAAGGGGGTCTGAGGATGGCTCCTGAAGAAGCGCTAGGAGAAATACTTCAGGTTTGTGTTTGCCGTGAATCCGCTTTTGTCTGAATGTATCATTTTGGACCATCTGGCATTGTAACATTTTCTTGAATGCGTATGCATATCGTATATTGGTATAAACTACTAAGTGCTTGTCTCAATTGTGATTTATGGCTCTTTATAAAAGATCCAATAAGAATAAACTTTATATGTGCAAACCGTGAGGAACCATGAATCATAATCTAATTGTTGGTTGGTCTTTTGTTTGCAAGGTTCCATTGGGTTGTGTTACACCATTCGCATTGGTGAATGAATCAGCACGGTAGTAATCTTTATTTCTGACATGAAACCATTGTTTATCGCTCATTTTGCTATTTCATTTGCACATATTGTTATTTTATTTTTATTTTTATTGTTTTAGTTTCAACTTAGAATTACATGTTTTCCCTCTTAGTGACTCAACTTCTTTCAGTTCTTTCTTACCTTGTCATTGACTAATAGACATTGTGCAGTGTATAAAATGGTATTATGATACTATTTGTACAAGTCTAATTTTCTGAATTACGATATCAATTTGCTCAGAAAAAGAAAAGGTTATGTATCTCCATGGGATATGTATCACCAAATAATGTGTATATACTTATTGTGCTCCTCTTCGTGAGTTCTCATCAGTTACTGTTTATCTTCTATTATTGTGTAGACATGTATCTCTATTGTTGGATCAGGGCTTTAAAAGTCAGGAGCGCTGTTTTTTCCACCCATTGTCAAATGACGTTACAATCTGTAAGTGTGAAGGTTCTGACTGTTTCTTTTGTACATTTTTTTACTTTCATTTACTCACTCTTCTCCTGAACTTTTTGGTGCTTTTTAACTGTCTGCTGCTGTAATCTACCGAGCCTTGTTTGCATTATGCAGAGTTTTCATATTCTTAATCTCGATGCTTTCAAACCTCTTTCACCTTTCTTATGAGTAGTCCCTGATCCAACATATCTATTGTTGCTTCTAGCTCTTAAGGCCTCTGATCTTGACAAGTTTCTTAAATCAATTGGGAGAGACCCTGCATACGTGGACTTGGAGGTGATTAAGATTTAAGAAGTCTCTTTGGTAAATTTAATTAGCACTGGAATATTTCTGGAAGTGTAATTTAGTTTCTTGCAGGCAAACCCTTCCGTGGGAAAGGATCAACCTCCTGATCTTGCTTCCTTTGTCCCCTCTGGTTCAATAGCTATTCCAGATCCTACAGAAAATTCAACTCCCTCAAAGGGCCCTTCTGAGAAGTCTGTTGCCTCTACAGATATCAAGTCCACAAAAATTACTGGTAAAACTCTGCCTGTTCAATAGTTAAATTGTTTTGACTCGGTGTTATCTAGTTAGATTTTAGAAGATAATAAAATGAACCCCAACACCAGTAGTGTTGTGGCCTAGTGGCATTAGGTTCCCTACAAAATGCAGGAGTTTAAAAGTCTCTGTTTATGTTTGGTGAGCAGGGATGGATTTTAGTAGAGAAGCGGCTTACCCGTTACTAAAGTTGGCAAACTTAGCACTTTTTTTTTTTTTTAGCATTTGCCATACTTTCTACTTGGTGCCCTCACTCTCTTTTGATAAGAGACGAATGAATTATTTAATTATCTTTTAATTTTCCATTGCAGCAAATGCATCAAAACCTTCATCTAGGGCACAAAATGCCAAGGATAAACCAGTCAAAGACGTCAATCCCTCTGGCTTAACAGCAAACGTTGAGAGATTTGTGGAAGAGATATTGGATAAAACATCCGCACTTTTGCTTTCACAGGTAGCTGATGCTTTGTTTGGTTTTGAGCACTTTACCTCCCTGAATGTTTCATGCTTTAACAAATCTTGAACTTTTAATTTTGGTACTTAACCTCCTCAACTTGTCAATCCCTGACCCAAATTGATTCGTCGTATTTACTGGTGATGGAAATCATTGCGTTTTTGGCACTTTACACCCCTGAACTTCTCTTTGCTTAGGCCTTGGACTTTTAAGTTTGGTAACTAGCCCCCTTCTTTATGTTACCAATTTATAGCCGGTATCAATTTTGGTTGCAGTTGTTTGACAAGATTTGGCGGTTTACTAAAATTTAAAAGTTCTGATGGCAATCTGCTATCAACCCTTGTTAATCCCGAGTCCAAATTAGTGTTGTTTCTATGTTTGGCTCACGGAATGTTTTTCTTTTTGGTCACAGATTACGGAAGAGACTATAAAGCAACACGGAGCACAGCTGGGGACGGTATTGTCAAATAGCATCAAGAGCTGTCTTAGCTCAGAGTTGAATAGCACCACTGTGAGTTTTTACTTCAAAATTCTTTAAGATGAAATCTTGCTCTATGAAGATGCAACAACTACTAATATTGTATGTTTCTCGTTTATTAATCTTGGAATTTATAAAAGAAAACTCTCCTTATTTTGACTACTTTTCTTTTGAAATGAGATCTCACCTTCAGTGAAATGGGTCCTATTATTACACCTTTGATTCTGAAACATTGCTGGTACAAAATCATCTTATAAACCGATAATTACAAATTCGTCTTCTTTGCAGATGACATTCAAGAACACGGCATACACCGAAGGATTTCATGCTGGTATTCACCATCATCCAAAGCCCAAATACTGATGACTGGTTTGGTTTTCTCTTTTCTGCCTCCTAAATAGAAGTGGGATAGGGAGTGAAAGGAAATTTTTTTTAAAAATGATGATCATTGTTCGTCCCATTTAAATAGATATAATGTGATAGGGTATGTCGTTTTTAAGACTGATCCTGTTCTCAATTATGCTGAGTGGGTTTATTTTGGTGTCGTCCGCTTTCTTAACAATGCTGCACAATGGCAACGCAACAACATTTGGATAGTGGATTTTGATAATTTTACTTGTTACCTTCTCATATATTTAACACGTGATTCCACCTTAAGATGAAAAGTTCGAATCCCTCCATCCCAAGTTCAAAAAGTATCACCATTCAGCCTTTAAAACAAAAATTGCATTGCATTTTCCATTTGAGTAATAATAAAGCGTCTTAAACTAGCGTACCTACTAGCTCTACTAAGCATAAAAAAAAAAAATCTTGGATTGATTTGTTTTTGGCCAGAGTTAAATTGCTTTTGTACGTAAGGAGATAATATATTTATCAATTAAAATTAACAACTGAATTAGAACATAAAATTTGGTAGATAAAACTCGAAACCTTTGCGCTATCTAACAGATACATTTGCAACCTTACTGGAGTCAACATTTGAATTTTATTTAACACCATTGCTTTCCAGAAACATATCTCGCAAGAATGTCTTATCTCTTTCTTACTTTCAGTTTCTTTTTGGATTAATTCAAGACTTATTGGCCTTTTAAGGGAACATATTTGCGTGTTTATTCATAATACATTGTAGATTAATGCAGAAGTCTCTCCACAATGGAAATAGGGCGTTTTTTGGCCAAATGTTATTTCTTACATAAACAGATGAGAAAAGCCACAGAAACTCTTTTTTTTTTTTTTCCATGTTATTTTTTACAGAACCAACCTATACATCCTGCAAAAGGCAAACATTGTGCATTCTAGTTAGTAGAGAATTCAAAATAAGATTCCCAAGTCCAAATAGATTTTTGAAAATTTGGTCAAGGCAAAATGATTTTCAATTATTGATGGCACAGTGTATAATAAATTTACTAAACTATCCAACTCTATTATGAATTGAGGATGTAATAATTTACTAAAAGAAAAAATATATATATTTCACGAATAACATTCTTAAGTTTTGATTATTTTTATTTTGCCACTGTCGTGTCAGATTATTCATAACCATAATAATGACATGCGGCGATTACTGTTTTGAGAATAACACAAAAGAAAATAATCAAAACTAACATTATCAATGAAATACTTTTTATTTTTATTCCTATATAAAAAATCGACCCTATAATTTAAAGTGACATATTTATTCAATTCTATGGGTGTGATTTTAATGGCTATTTTAATATTTATCCATCAATGGGTATTAATTTTTTAACTGTAAGATATTAATCCAACGGTTATAATAAATTAGACAGTTGACTGAAAAAAAATTTATGATAATTAATGGAATTGAATTCTTATCGCGTCAGGTTATTAAATTTTTATATTTAGTTGTGATCATCGATGGAAACGTAACTATTGAAAACTCGTTCATTTATTCTATAACTTGTTCAAGAAAATAGAAAGGGAAATTACACAGCACGTACCAAATTACTCCATACATCTGATTCCACAGCAATCCCCCATGGCGCCAGTTAGTTTACACACAGTTAAAATCCTATAGAGAGCAAAAGATTTTCAACAATAAAAAGTCCATGTGAAATGTCTTCCACCATATTAAATCAGCATCATGTATGGTGTAAGTGGTAATTAGAGAATGAAGCAAGAATGCCACCATGAGTTGGCTGTTGAAACAAACAAGAGCAATATAAATAACACAAAGCCTAATCAGTAGTAAACAACTATTTAATTTTCGAGCTTTTATACTTTTTTAAAAAAATAATAAAAATAAACTATAAACGTTTGGACAGTTAAATCCATAAATCTAGTTTGATGTTTAGTATCGCTTTAATCTGAAAATAGTATCACGTATCTCATTTTTAAATTCAATTTTTGTGACAAATTTAAATTTAATTACGCCCCCCTTATTTCTTTCACAATTTTTCTCGATCTATGTTCTCCATGGATTAAATTTTAAGCTCCAGCCCTGAATTTATATTATACAAAAATTAGTATTAAGCCATGGCCACCGCATGATTTTTCTCTTTTACTCTTTAATCTTAACAGAATTGGTTAGTTGTATTTCAACTTTTAATTGTGACAAATTAGAATATAATACCAAAGAGTACTCATAAACGAAATGAACGATATTAAAATCGCAATTTAAAATTCCAATCTCTTCTTTCAAATGAGCTCACGTGAGCGTTTATGTTCCAAATTTAAACAATCGTCGTCCATTTATTGCACTCTATAAAATTTTGTAAAATTTTATAAAAGAAAAATCTGCCAAAAATAAGCAAACAAACGAACAAGAGAATTAAAGCAATTTGTAAAAACTAACCAGGTCGAGAGGTGGAGTTATGATCGTCGTCACCCTCCGGAGCAATTTGTCGATATCTCGGCCGAAAAGGCCAAAGAGACAACAACCGATTCCACCGCGACCACCGCCGGTTTGCGCTTCGACCGCCGGAGCTAACCGGCAACTCCTTCCGACAAACGGGACAGGAGTTGTGAAGCCTCAGCCACGGCACAATGCAGTCCGAATGGTAGATATGCTTGCACGGCAGCTCCCTCGCCTCGCCGCCCACCTCGAACTCCTCCTTACAGACCGGGCAGTACTCCGAGTCGTTTTTCAAATGCGATTCCGTTATCTTCACCGTCGGAATCGCGCTTATCACCACCTCCGGCACCGGCGCAGGCCCCTGCCGGTCGTTCTGCGTCAGCTCCTCGATCAATTCGTTCAGCCCCGGCCCCCAAAAGTAGTCCCGGACATTGACCCTCGGCGGCGGCGCCGAATCATCCGATGACCGGAAAATCGGTGCAAACGGGCTGGCCGGGTCTAAAGGCCGGAGAATAATCCAAGTCCGGGACCCGTTTCTAGTTCCGTCAGCAGGCTCCGGTTCAGCGGAGATTTCGGTTCCGTCAAAGCTTCGGCTCCGGCGTTGTCGCCGTCTCGGATGAGTTTCCGATTCCGTGGGGTGCAAGGTATCGGACCGTTCTGGTACTTGGTGGATGCCGGGGAGTCGCCGGAGCCAGGGGAAGGTTTGGGGATCGGATTCATTCTGGTAGTGTGAATCGGGGTTGAAGCGGCGGATAGGCGGGTCGAGCATGAGGGAGAGAGCTTCGAGAAGACGGGCTCCCGGCGAGGGATCGAAGCCGGCGTAATCGATGAGGAGATTAGGCCTTTGGAGGTCGATTTCACGGACAAATTGCCCGAAACAACGCGGGCAGGCGATGTTGGAAGGGTTCGAGGAAGGCGCAATCCTGACCGTCCGCTGGCACTGGTAGCACCAGTAAGGCTGGTACGTTCTTTCGCCGCCATTGTTCCCGGCAATAGGTAGTGAAGTTAGATTTTCCGACATGGATTGATTCAAATGGTTTGGTTTTCGGAGTTTTGTCTCAATTTCTTTGTGTATTTATAAAGAAGAATTTTTTCCTTTTCGAGAAAAAAAAAAAGGGAAAGTGTTTGATTCAAAGATGAAGAAAAGGCAAGGATCTTTGTGTTTGGATTGAAGAGCTTTTGAGGTGGTTTTTATGGGTTTTGGAGTTTTTTGAGTTTTCGTTGTGAGGAAGGAAAGGATGAGTGGGGATTGGTGCAAAAGATTATTAATGAGAGAAGTTGTGTGAAAATTTGAATTTGGAGGGAATATTTGTATTAACGGCTAACTTTTCGGGGAAGTCAATGTTAGCATATCTTTAGTTTTCAGTTTTGCTTTTCCATAAAACAGAGAATGAGTATTGAGTAAACATGTTAGTTTTCGCTTGTTGTTAATAACAAATTTTGATTAAATCACGTTTGATTTTTCATTGAGCCACCATGCTAAGGGCCTGTTTAGTTCGCTGATTCGAGTTTTTAATTCGAGTTAAGATGTGATTTTATGTGAGAGCTTTTTACTGTAAAAAAAAAGTTAGATGTGATTGTTTGTGAGAGCTTTTTACTGTAGCAAAACTTAAATTCTAAACTCGAATCAGTGAAATGAACAGGGCCTAAGTTTTTAGGCTGTACTGAACCCTTTTTTTTTTTAATTAAATGATGAGAAAGGACGACCAACATTAACATGGTTAAAGACATTCCAACTATGTTAATACTCTTTTAACTACACATCATACCAAACTCTTGACTCTAATTTATTGTTTAAAAGAAAAAAAGAAGTCTTTTTTCCAAGCAAAAGCAAAACAAAAGAACACACAAGGATGTCGAAAATAAACAAACTTGTACACATGCAAGATAAAAAAAAAAAGAAAAAGAAAATAATAATAAACACTCAAGAATGCATTTTTATATAATAGACACTCAGTAATAATAATAAACACTCAAGTTGCGCCATCGATATTGATTTTAATCTAGTAATCTTAGAGGCCTCAGGAACACGACCTTTCAACTTGTAACTTCTAAAAATGGTTAATAAGAAAAATAATTGTCGTGTTTGGAATTGATCTCGTTTTTATTTTTCACGTTTTTTGAGAAAAAAATGAAAAATATTTTCAAAACGGCATTTGGCGTAATAAAGATAAAAAACGGAAATGAAAATGATTTTTTTCATTTTTTGTTTTCGTTTTCTCCTCTCTCGAGCAGAGAGAGACATTAATGAGTTTTTTTATACTGAAAACAATCTATTGATAAAACTACCAAACACATTTTCAAAAATAATTTCTATCTGAGATTGAAAAAATTTTCATTTTTATTTTCATACAAAAAATAAAATCATTTTGGAACGAGTTTCAAACGAGCCCATAAACACTCAAGAATGCATTTTTATATAATAGACACTCAAGAATGCAATTGTGTAATGTGTATTCGTATTTGTTAAAAAAAAAAAAAAACCAAAGTCATTTCATAAACTCATTTTCCGTTAATTAAGGTGATTAAATTTGTGTCGTTTTCGAGTTGTGTCGTCGTGTCGTGACCCATATTGTCGGCCCTAGTTAGTAGCGCACTTTTAAAAATTTTATAATTTTATTTTTCCTTTTCTCTATGAAGAAAATAAGGAACTTTAGACCTTTTAGTCTTCTGCAATTTTTTTATCTAGTATTTTGCATCTTAGTATTAAAAAAGAGAAAGTGAGTGCAAAAATCATGCAGTGTAGTGCTGAAAGAAGAGATAAATACTCATGCTCCCTTATTAAAGGGGCATTACTCAAAATTTTCCTCTTCATTTCACTTCGAAATTTTATAGCATCACCTGTTTTGTGCATCCAAATTAGAAGATGTCAAAATGATTAGGACTTGATGAAGCGGCACACCAAGTGGTAGTGTACTAACCGAGAAATTAATTAGTATGAAACCCTGATATAAATAAAAATTTATACAACCCGTTCACTTCACCGATTCGAGTTTAGAATTCGAGTTTTGCTACAGTAAAAAGCTCTCAGAAACAATCACATCTAACTTTTTTGCTACAGTAAAAAACTCTCATATAAAGTCACATCTCAACTCGAATTAAAAACTCGAATCAGCGAATTAAATTTTTGTTAAGCCAATTTAGTTGTGATTATGGTTTGGATTAAATAAATTGTATCACATCTTTGCTAAATTCTAATTTTAATGACAAAGTAAATGTTGAAAATTCTTCAAGATTTAAACGATGAATTCCTTGTAGCTGTTGAATTATGTCAGCAATATTTTATGAAGATAATTGAAGAAGTTACTTCATTATGGTTATTGAAACTTTATTGGGAAAACTTCATTGCGTACGAATTTAAGAGTGAACATAACGAAATTTCAAAAAAACAGAGACTCCGGTAAATTTCAATATAAACGTACGATGTAGAAGAGGAATTTATAAGATTAAAATTGAAATCACAGATTTCCGTCAAAATGACGAGTTGTCGAGAGACCAAAATAATTAATCTGAAAGTTCGCGATTAATTATGAAGCCACTTAGAAGTGTCAGTAGCAAATATGTCCCCGTTGCAACAACTTTAGTGACAGTGATCATGATTGTGCCACAGTCAATATTTTGATTAAACATAACCATGAAATTTAAGGTTTAAATGATAAGAGTTAAACAAGTCTTACACCACATTAGATGATCAATGGTTAAGATTGCATCTAGAGCAACAAAATGATGTGGAAATTTGGAATCAATGGATAAGATTTTAGCACTTAGAATATTCTAAGGATTTAGGAATCAATGGTGGACATCAAAAAAGAGGAATAAAAGTCAATGGTGGATATACTAGGTCACAAATCAAAGGTTAGGATTTAGAGAAGTTCAATCAAATGGTTAAGATGGAATAAGACAATTTTGGGGACCATTTCTAAAAGGGGGCTGATTTCTACAGCATTTTTGGGCCAAAGAAAGTTTGAAAACCTAAGCTAAAACATTAAACATGTACATGGAGCATGCATAAAGTAGGAAGAAGTGGTAGCACCAAAACAAGTAAAGATGGAGACATTTGGTTCATGTAACTTGACAAGTACATGTAAGAGCCTTAATGGCTCATGAAGGACACTTATGAGGACGTTTTTGCTGCTGGTTTTGGACCAGAAATTTGTCCAAAACAGTTCTTTCCAGTGACCAGCCACCAAAACGTCCGTTCTTGGTTAAGCTAACCTTTGAATATGACTCTTAAATTTTTAGGATAGAAACTAGACATTCTGATCTTTCCAGGAAGATATCATGTTTCTTCAAATTATTTTTGCACAATTAGTTATGAATTTTTAAAATCAGGGTTTTGAATCTGTAGATTCACAGTGTAACCTGAGGCTAAAGGCTCCAATTTTAAGAGACAGAAACCTTAGCTTGTAAAACTGCTTTAATAGGTAGAAATATGATATGTTAGAAGTACAATACCCAAATTTTAGAAGATTTGGAGTTAAGATAAATCCGGAACACTAATTTTAAGGTTAGTGGTTGAACCGATAAATGTAGGTGTAGAAATGTGAACTTAAGGAACTTAAATGATTAGCAGCCAAAATTTTGAACTCATGAACATCCTAAACCCTGTATGAGGGGTTATAAATGCGAAAAATAAATCCAAGTGTGAAGGAAACACCCTAATGGCATGTTTACTTATCCGTAATAGAGTGGACATGATTCGGAGTGAAAATGAATCGGAGTCAGAATAAGATGTTTACTTAGGTTCTAGGAATTGGAGTCGGATTCAGTCTCAATCCCATTTATTCGTTTACTTACACATAGAATCGGAATAAACTGTTATAAATTTACTTACCTGCCCTTTTAGTAGATTTTTGTGTGTTGAACTTTAAAAAAAAATTATATATTATGCTAACTATCTTAATATTAAGATAACTAATTAGTAATTAGATATTTTTAATCACGCCTAATTACACCTAGATTTTTTTAATTAATAATTAGAAATTGTAATGGTCTGGATCTCCACGAATCCTTGAAATGATGTTGTGCAATCAAGGGGCAAACATGGTTTGATAATAGATTTAACAAATAAACACAAAAAAAATAAAAATAAAAAAACAAACTTGCGATTCAATAAAAAAGAACCACAGTGATTTATGTTATTGACTCACCTTGAAGAGAAGACGGATGCTCTTGGTTGTTGTGGACGCAATGCTGTGTTTTGAGGAGAAGAAAATATCAGAGGAAGTGAGTAAGGAGATACGAGAGGCGTGAAAGTAAATTATGACATTTTTACTTTTTATTTTTCTATTCACAAATTTGTTAGTAGAATTAAGGGTTAAAATCGTAAATCATATTTACTATCAAGGTTGGGATTTGGGAGTGCTAATCCGGTGAGGGGTGGGGGGAATGTCAATCCCATTCTTCAACCCCAAAATGGTGTGGGACCCACACATTCTCACTCTCATTTCAAAATTAAAATAGGTAAGTAAATATGAGGTTGATTCAGACTCTCAATTCTCATTCCCCACTCCTGATAAGTAAACATGTCATAAGACTAAGACTAAGAGCCAAGAAAAGGGCAAAATTGTCCTTTTGACCTTAAATGGGGATAAAATGGTCATTTTGACTTAGGTCTGTAGTTTTAGGCTTTGGACCAGAGCATGAACTGATTCTAAGGTTAGAATAATAACCCAAAAGTTTGGGATAAATTGGATGTAAATTGGCCGATTATCTATGGTTACCAACCAATGGCCAAGCCCAATTTAAAATTTAATAATCTTATTGTCCCTTATGAGCCCCTCACGTCCAGCAAGCATAGGCCCATACCTTTCTTCATGGGCCAATGAGGTTAAAAGTTAGGAAAATAGTAGAAAATATGCCAAATATGAAAAACTTAAGAAAGTATATAGGCCAATTTTTAGTTATAGAAATTAATAGGTCATAACTTGTTAAGTTATGGTTTATAACCAGATAAGTTATGGATAAATTTATCAAGTTATGGTTCATAGTCAGAAAAGTTATGGACAATTATGGACAATAACTTGTCAAGTTATGGTTCATAACCAGACAAATTATGGATGAAAATAGTAATTTGGCCTATTTATTAACTTATGTAAACTATTGGCCTATTAATTTTAATTCATCTCAAGTCTTGACCTATTTCCCTCTTTCTCCCTAAAAGTTAATGTTGTTAGGCCATCTAATTAAAGAGATCGATCCTTCATTAACTGACGATTCAGTTAGATAACGAGCTAGTGACACATTTACATGGATTAGTTAACAGTAATTGGCACATGATTGATAAACTCTCAATTACCTCTTTAGTCAATTAATTATTGATTGATTAATTAATTCAGTATCTCGTAGTTAGTTAGAGATCAGTTAATAATCTAATTAATAATTAATGATTAATGATTAATTCTTCATTGATTGATAATTAATAAGAGAGTAATTACTAATTAATAAAGGTTTACATTAATTAATAAGAAAATGATAATTAATTAACTTTAAATTAATTATCAACTTAATCTGGTTAACGATTAAAATTAATAATTAATCAGGGAGTGTTCCAAAAACAAGAGAATAAAGCGAGAATTATTCTTAGTGCAACTCTGCTTAATCAGGTGAGTACAAACTTCAGCTACAGTATGAATGTGTTTTTTTATTAAAAAAAAATATTGAAAATTTTGCCTTTTTGTATTGTGCAAATTTTCTATAGTATGAATGATGAGTATGATGCAATGTATGTCCCTTTAAAGGAGTTGCAATTTTATTAGTTTGTGACATGAATGATAAGTGTAATATGATGTTGCATCTTAAAAGTATTTGTAATGATATACTCTCATGACATGATTATAATCGCATGTTCACTTAAATAAGAGGTTAAAGTATTCATTTATACATAGTATGTTGTTTTTTTTTTTTTTTGTTAAAAATAATTTTATTATTTGTATTCATTCTTTTTTCTGTTTGTTTTCCTTTTTTTTTTTATTGGGCATGCTATGGACAAGATTAAGGCACTAATACATTTTTTTTATTGGGCATGCTATGGACAAGATTAATTCACTAATACATTAAGGACACAACGAGAATATAAATGTACTGTAGAAAGGACCTGATGACATAAATTCCAAGCTGGAGAAAATTATGAAATAGATCCCTCTTAACTCACCTCTTAGTTTCGTGTCATTTTCTGTGAATTTTGTCCATTTTGAACTAATATATAAATGGCGAATATTATTTTATAGTGTTATAAAAAATAACATAAAACTTTATGCACCTTTACTAGAGGGCATTCTTTCAAAAAAATTAGAAATCAACACCGAAACGTTTTACATATCTGCATCCACATATCAACCAAAATGCATTATACTAGCCTGAGAGTTAACTAAAACTAAAGCAATAATATGTCAACTCTGCGGCTAATATGATGCAAATGCAGGGATGGATTTTGATGGTCTGAGTGAAAATTTTGAGCTGAAATTTAAATTTTTATAAAAAAAAAATTATAATAAAAAGATTAAATTGTAATTGGAACCTATAAAAAGAATGGAGTCTTAATTTAACCTTCATTTTCACTGTATTGAAAGCGTAAAACGTACAACACTACAACGGCCTTCTTTTGGGCCCAAGAACGGAGCTTCAGTAAATCTAAAAAGGCCTAATAAAACGACAATATATAACTACCTGAAACTTAACCCCAGTCAAACATGACAGCCCAGATAACCTGATCCGACAATGCCAACCTCCTATCTCAAATTTTAGGGAGGAAAAATACAATTTCAGGCCCTTCATTTTCTGTAAATATTTTAGCAGTTTTCTTAGTTGTTGGATCTGTCAGAATCATATAATGCAAAACTAACAAAATTTAATATAGATCCAATGGTAAAAAAAAAAAAAAAAAACAGAACTATATTAGTAGATCATTATTGTTTTTTCACACCCTACGGTAGAATTGTTATTTTTCTTAGTCTTCTGACAAACTGATATAAATCCAATGGTACAAAACAGAACTATATTGGAAAAGTATTGTTTTTCCGTACCCTACTGTAGAATTGTCATTTTTCTTATGCTTGATCTTTATATTATATATATATATATATATATATTTAGATATTTATTTAAAAGAAGGGTACAAGAAGTAGAAAAATATGATGTGTGTCAGAAAATGGTTGGAATTTTTTTCCCTATTCCTTTTCATACACTGGAAAAGGTGGTAATGAATCTAATGATATTCCTTTGAGAAGAAGCGATTGTATTTGTTTAACTCATGCATACTATTTATTTAATAATTTTGTTTTTAAAGGACGTCCAAAGGTTAAGCCTAGCAATAATTTAGGCTCCAATGGATATATTTATATGCTAACATGATGGGCTGAGGCTTCTCTGGTGAAATATTGACCAACATTATTGATACATATAGGCCCCGTTCATTTCGCTGATTCGAATTTAGAATTCGAGTTCTGCTACAGTAAAAAGCTCTCACAAACAATCACATTTAACTTTTTTGCTACAGTAAAAAGCTCTCACATAAAATCACATCTCAACTCGAATTAAAAACTCGAATCAACAAACTAAACGGGCCAATAATAGTTTTTAGTAACTGCTCCTTTTGGGAAGGACAAAACGACATAATTAGTTTTAAAGTTCAATTTTAAATTAAGGCTGAACTGTTTCCTGTTTCTGCTCTGCTTTACTGCATATTGTGGAAATTAAATTATATGGTTTTAAGAAAGACACAGAGATTCCAAAATTGACTTAATTTCCAACCCCACATCTCTAATTCAATTTTTTTTTTATAAAAGATCTCTAATACATTTTAATTTAAAGGAGTTGTTCGCAATCATTTCATCTTTATTAATTTTTTGGCAATATTAGGAGCACATCTAACTAATTTGTTCACTTCTTCAAAATGTTCATGATTCTAACTATTTTATTAAAAAAAATGCAATATATTTCTCCAATAACGTGGTGATCACATGCTTAACACCTTAGGCAACATGATTTTGCATGAACTTGTATTTGGTTAAGATTTTTGGTCCATTGTGCATGATTAAGTTTAGGGCTTCAGAAGTCCTTTTATTTCCTTATGAAGAGAGGGGAAAAAAGTAGGATTACCCATGAGCAATCAGTAATGAATATAATAAGCACGCCTCACAACATTAATTATTATTGGTTGTAATTATTATTATTATTGATGGTGAAAATTCGTTAACAGAATAATAATGAATTTTTTTACGATTAGGGCTGAGTTGTCATTGATTATTTAATGCACTTATTTAGGACGTATGAGTCTCGTGTAAGATTTAATTTAAGATTCAGCATTTTATTCTCCTAGTGACAATATGAAAGATCATCATAATAGTAAAGAAGCACAAACAAATAGGGAGAAAGAAGAAAATAGGTCAAGACTTGAGATGAATTAAAATTAATAGGCCAATAGTTTGCATAAGTTAATAAATATGTCAAATTACTGTTTTTGTTCATAACTTGTCTGGTTATGAACCATAACTTGACAAGTTATTGTCTATAAATCACGATTTTTGTCCATAACTTGTCTGGCTATAAACCATAACTTATCTGGTTATGAATCATAACTTGACAAGTTATGGCCTATTAATTTCTATAACTAAAAATTGACATATATACTTCCTTAAGCTTTTCATATTGGCCATATTCTACTATTTCCGAAACAAATACAGAGTTATTCAACTTTTTTAGTCTGTATTTTAGTGTTATTCAAAGAATATCTTTTTTTTTTTTTCGTTGTAAAAGCCACTATCATATTACATTTAATAGGCAAGCACGCACTCTTGTCGGTCAACTCAATTTTTACTACAAATATAACCAAAATTGATTCACTGTAAAAAACTACGGTTAAAAATTACTTAAAACGTCGGATTTTGTACCAACAACGTATTTAAAGTGATGTTGAAATTCAATATTTTTTAACAACAATTTTTTATGGACGCCAAGTTAAAAATCTCGCCATGCATTTTCCACTATTTTAGATGCCTAGTCACCAACCGAAGTTAAAAGTGTTCAAAGAAATCAATCAACCAATAATTGTTAAAAATATTGAAAGAAATTCGTTTTTAACTTAAATACGGTTGAATAACAATGATCTATATCAATTATTGTTATAAGTAATTCGGTGATCACTCAACCATAAAACATATTCAGTAGTTTATTCTTTTTCATTCTTTTTCTAAGAAAATACAACTATTACACATAATTCAATAGTACAAAAGCCATTGATAAAATGCTTATAATTGCACTACTATGATTGTGTAATTCAATTGATTATGAGCACGTAATAGGCACATGGTCCCCCTAATAGCTTCACAATTCAAGAGTAATCAGAAACCAAGTGGTTGGCTCAGATTTGTATACATTACTGAAAATGGACATACTTCGTTCTTACCTCTTTTTTTTTTTTTTTTTTTTTTTTTTGGGATAAATAATCTTCCCCTTCCTTTTAGTTGATGATGATGTTCACAGATTAATGATGAACTTGATGAATCGGCTTTTGATCCCATTCCCCACTTTATCTCGTTTTGACGATTGCTTCTTTTCAGTTGTACTTCCCTATTTGGAAAGCTATTTGTCAATAATTCAATAGCTAAGTGGATGACTATCCTCTCAATAATTTTAATTTTTTTCCATATATAGGATCATCAAAAGAAGTACGAAATTTCAGCCTCAAAGAATTTATGACAACCGCGGCATTAATAATTAGAGCGTGTGACAATTTCAGCCGTGAAAAATATTTTCCCTTAATCGAAAAGATTATTATTCATGCTAATTGTCTTTTTTATTGAAGGGGGTCAAATTAGATATTTTAAGTAGCCTTAAAATGTCAAGAATGATTAATGATTCAACATGCAAACAAATACAATAATTAAGTAACATGGTCATTATTTTATATAATTAAAAAAAAGTAACATATTCATAAAGAATAAAATACTACATGAATATTGCAAGAAACGAAGTGATTTTTTTTTTTTAAAGTATAGAAGAAGAAACCAAGTGGTCTTATAAACACGAGATTTAGACAGGGATATTTAACATGTGTTGGTATGAGATTTTTGTGATATATGATTTGAGTGATGACAACAACACCGAAGTGAAATATGGAATTTATGTGGTATGGGATAGGTCATGTTGAAAAAGAAAATGAAAAGAAAAGAGAATAGAAAAAGATTTAGGGCCCGTCTAGTTCGTTAATTTGAGTTTTTAATTCGAGTTGATATGTAACTTTATGTGAGAGCTTTTTACTGTAATAAAAAAGTTAGATGTGACTGTTTCTGAAAGCTTTTTACTGTAATTTTAAACTCGAATCGGTGAAATGAACGAGGTCTTAATGTGGTTTAACACTGTTGGTATTGGACTTTAAAGAAAAAGTTTCACTATGGCAGAACATAGAATAAAGGTTGTTAAAATTAAAAATAAAACTTTCATGTTCACATAACATGACATGACATAACATAGAATAAATGTTGTTAAAATTAAAAATGAAACTCTCATGTTCACATAACATGACATGACGTATTTCACAATTATCACATGAAACTTTAGTTTCCACTTTCAAACAAACTGCATAATCACATCAATTTAGAGATACTTTGCAACAGTTTATTAAATTCATGGCTAGTTTACTAAAATTAAAAGTTTAATGGGAAACTTGTTAAATTATAAAAAAGCTTAATGGCCAAAAGTATCAAATACTCCAACGTTTAATATGAGCGTGCTAAATCTAGGATATTCGATCTTCTTCTACTTTTTTCCCCCATGTGGAGGATACATTAAAACGTAACCCTACAACAAATTAACTCCTTTAATTAAATTATGCCTTTTGATCATTAAAATATAACAACTGTAAATTGTTGATCATTAAAATATAACAATTGTAAATTAACTCTCACGAATTACGGCTTGCTTTGGAAGTTCATTAACGTGATATATATATATATATATATATATATCTCTAGAAATTTTAGGATCACAGTTGAGGATGTGCCAATCACTGATTCAATTTTTAAATGACTAGGTATAAAGCTTCCTAGTTTTTCTTCTTTCTTTTTCTTTCTTCTCTTCTCTCTTTCTTTCCTCCTTTTTATCCTTTTTTTTTTTCCAGCCGTAGTTTTTTGTTAATCATGTAAAAACACGTCCCTACACAATTCATTTAAGAAAAAACAAAAAGAAAAGAAAAGGAAAAGTGTCCCGATAGAGCAAATAAAGGTTAAAAAAGTTCTCAGAAGACAAATGAGTTGGATGTCCAAGAATTGCCTTCGAAGTTCAAACTCAAAGGCATCTTCTCTACTCTGATTTTTGAATAATCTCAGCGGTCCAAAGCAAGTACTTTAGTTGACAATTTCACTTCAAATGTCAAAGTGTACCCTTCTTTGCATTTTTTTTTCAACCTTTAATAATTATTAGAGATTTCTACCGCAGGATTTGTAAAAATTAATGTGACGTTTGGTTCATGGATTCAGAATCATTTTTAATTTACGTATGTTTTTTGTGAGAGAAAATACTGTAACAAATCACGAATCATGATTCAAATCATGACACGAATACACTAACCAAATGCACTCACTAATAATATATCTTTATTTTCAATTGTAATATATGTATTAAAAACTATATATTTTACACATTTTTTTTTATTTTGATGCGATTATAACTAGATCAAACTGTCATAAGTTTCCACGGTTGGGTAGGAACTCCCACCGTTGAAGGGTCCAAATTACTAACTCTTGAAAAGAAGAAAAAAGAAACTTGTTAGAGTTTTAAGCGTCGTTTTTTAGTACCGCATTTGTCTGATCTTGAAATTTGA
This sequence comes from Morus notabilis, assembly GCF_000414095.1. Taxonomy (NCBI): domain Eukaryota; kingdom Viridiplantae; phylum Streptophyta; class Magnoliopsida; order Rosales; family Moraceae; genus Morus; species Morus notabilis. Next base: position 418,517 of record NW_010358717.1, on the reverse strand, counting down.
GTAAAATCACATGAAAAAATATCTATACAAAACAAGTGAGAATATGATATAGATTTAAAAACTGAAAAATAAAGTAAAATCAATAATGCATTTTTTTAGGTCTTGCATCAAAAGTTCATTAATTAATCAATTACTTATGCAGTATGAACGACATCTGCAATCCATTATTCGGCCAGGCTCAAGTACCGTATCCACACACAGCTAGGTAAAAAATGTGTACTATATATATACTGGATACGCAAAGGTATCAAAACAAAATTATTGGTCAATTTCAATAATACACAAAAGTTTATTGCCTAATACAATCCCTTCATATAATTCTACGTTGTTGTTGGGCATTTGAGTTTAATATGTATTAGCCTAAAGGAGGTACCTAAGCTTTCTTTGAAGACCCAAAAGTCAAAGATGATAGATATTAAGTGCTCGTTTGGTTGATATCTTTAAAAATATGATTCTGTTACAGTATTATCTTTAAATAAAAGAAAATTTTACTATAATTCTTTGACAAAATTCTTACTAATAAATTAAAATTACCGACTTAAACGGACCTAAAAGACTTTCTATTCCTCTATCTACCCGTTTATGTATGCATATTTTGTCTTGGGATGTACTTAATGATAAATAGATAGTAGGGTTGTAATAAGAGGATCTCAAGTCACCCACTCCCAACCCCTTTATTGACTTCACGAATGGGATTTATTGCTTTTTTTTCATTAGTTTGTGGTGAGTTTGATTGGTTCAGAGAAACGGCCCTATCTATCTATATCGGTCGCATTCCCTCCAACGTTGCTGCTTTTCATGGCACCAAATTCCATTGTTTAGTCGTGTCACGTTACAAAAAGCCTCCATGTGAGTTCCTCTACAATCATCATGACATAAAACTAAAAGGCTATTAACTAATTATGAATGGTATTGTCTTTTAAAAATATCCTGCAGTACCGTTCGTGGGTAGAAATTCGCCCTCCAATCAAAATAAGACATGTGTAACGGGTTGTTCAAACAAGTTCAAATGGGGCATAAAGTTGGGATTCATGGAAAAGAAATTAAGACGCTACAAATGTTTAACACCGTCACTAATAAAATATAAATCCTGTCTATAGATTCTATCACGGAACTTATCTTAAATTAGTGGACACGACAGCAGAAAGGAAGGGAGCTTGTGCCCACTTGGAGCTCAAAACCCTCTTGACCAAGTGAACTCATTACTCTCTCCCAAAAATATATATATATATATATCATATATATGTGCTAATTAGGAAAATTCTCTAGAAAAAAAAATAAATAAACAAACACGCTAACTACGCATATAAGACAAACTTATTTATGTCAATATTGCTCAAATAATTGTTAAGAATTAGGCGCGTTAATTTTATATTATTGAGAGTAATAAAATCATGAAAAAATAAATCGAAAAAAATAAAAACTCAAAATTTATAGAAATTTATTTTAATGCGAGACTACATTCCTTTTCTGAAATTCAATTCCTAATTAGTAAACACGCCAAAAGTTAGGATAATTAGTTTGTGTTTGCTATTTTTCAAATTTAGATTTGATTTTATTATTTCAATTTATTTTCTTGAGATATTACTAGTTATGTTGTTGTATTTTCTAATTAATTTAGTGAAACTTTTTTTTATTTTTTACTTTTGATAATATTTTAAGAACTTTTTTATTTTATTTTTAAAGGGTAAATAGATAGTGTGTGGAAATAGTTTCTCTAATGGGAAATCTCCGATCCCAAACTCGACTTAAATTAGGTGATTTTTAAAATTTAAAAAAGATAACCGTATATCCATTGAACAATAATTTGAAATTATATATTAATAATTATATTATGAATGAAATGTTTTCTTCACTACTATTAAAACTCATTAAAGTTACAACATTTTGCACTTAATGTCTCTATTTATTTAAAATTGTCAGTTGTTAGTTGATATTGAAGTGATATTATCTATTTTACCAATCAATAAGCATTAAATGCTAAATTTTAGCATATGTTTGTGGAGTCAAATTTAAACATTGTATTAGACAATAGTTTTCTTCTCAAAATATCAAATTTCAAGCTTGACATAGAAATTTGACATTTTATTGTATATACTCTTAACAGCTTCTTATGTCAAATTTAATTACTATACTAAAAATGGCATTTCGGCAATCATTTCAACAACCATATAATAAGGCCGAACCACGAAATTAAAGAACCATTTTGTAGTTTTTGCGATCAGAAATTAAAGAACCTTTAATACGCCTCTATCTTGGTCCAATAGTTTACCGTGAGCCATTGACTTTTGTATAAAATCAAACCCTACGGCGTTTGCCATGACGCAAGCAAGTTCTTCATGAGAATCCCATGTTTAAATGTCAAAGTTTCCATAAAGTTAGTTGAAACTATTCAAATATCATAGTTTCTAATTTGCTTAAGAAATATCGAAGATTATATTGGTGTTTCCTTGATCAATAATTAAGCCGAAGAATTAATTAGTCCAGGAAAACTAGGTAGTTGGCAGTACTGTTATGGACTTAAATATAAACTCTTGAGAAGATTATTTGATTCAGGAACATAACAAGATAATGTTCGACAAAGGAACTATATTTGTGAATTAATTATAACTAACATTTACAAATTAAATGAAAATCCACTCCCATACTAAAAATTACTATGTCGGAACTGATCGAAATTGCTATATAAATCCCTTCAATTCAAAAGCAAAAAAAAAAAAAAAAAAAAAAAAAAAAAAAAAAAAAAAGCTAAATATAAATTAATTATATTTCCATTTGTTAAGATATTAATCCTCCATAAAAGATGTGGAACCAAATTGTTGTTCTTTTCAACGTTAAAATATTTGATTATGACTTTATTTTATACTGTCGTATATTGTGTTTGATTAATGTGGTATATTAAATTATTATTGTAGTAGAAAAATCTACAAAGTATTATTGTATTGCCACATGCAATACAAACTACAATTAGGTGCCAACAAATTAGCCTATATCACCATACTTGGAGAGAGAGAGAGAGAGAGAGAGAGAGAGAGATTGCAGCAATTGGGAAAGAAGGGTGTTTAATAATGTATAGATCTAGCTCGTATATATATATGTTTTCTAGTAATTGTCCGTTTTGCTTAATTTGTTTATTCTCCTTGCTTTTTTCTCTCTTGATGTATATCTAGCAAGCTATAGGAGTTTTTTTTTTTTAAATATATATATATATATATATATATATTATTGGAAGTGATCCTTTTTTTTTTTTTTTACTTTTTGTAATTTCACGGTTGACGCTGTCCTATAGCTAGGAAAAACAAGTAAATTAAGTCTAAAAATACAACAATATTGAAGCAAAGGTGGACTAGCATATAAATTTAGATAACTTGTAAAATGACTTGGCAAAAAAAAAAAAAAAAGAAGAAGCTATTTAAAGTACTCATGCAACAATGACCAGCATCCAAATATAATTTCATTTTTCTTGGAATTTCCTTCTAAGGTAGAGTACTCAAATAAAGAATTAATTTCCAAACTAATATCTTACCCAATCTCTTATGATCTTATCATTTGTTTTTTATTATAAGTAGCCATTTTGAAACCCACGCCTGGTAGCTTAGTTTTTAGCAAACATTTTTATGGGGATTCAGAAAAAATTTGACTGGATCACAAGTTCAGATGTGGGAAAGGAAACATAGACCTACTAAAGAAATATATTTTAAAACTTCTCTCGCCTCCCCCACTGCTCAGAAATTGAGCCCTTTCAAGGCGACCAAAAATTGTAAACCGTCTAAAATCTTCAGCCAATAATGATGGCCAAATTTGGATGTCCATGCATTAGTGTTACGCAAGGACATGCTTCAAGACATTACCCAAAAAAAAAAAAAAAAAAAACATAACACATGTTAAAAGAAGGGGAAAAATTAAAGGACATCTTATATGGTTATATTCTTGTTCAATATCTCCCCCTCTCTCTAAGGCTTGCAAAAACAAAGGATGTAATATATACCTTGTAATAATTATTTTGTAAATGTACAGAGAGCTTCTCTTAATAAAAATGAATTATCGGTAATTTTTTATTTTTTTAACTGTAAATTCTATATTGAAAACGTCCGTTCTACATATTTTTCAATCTGATATGACTATAATCATATTCAACGGTCAGAAATTGACCTTACCGATAAGAGAGCTTATTAGAAAAAGTCCAAATGTATGATAACAAAGTTTATCCATCGTAAATCAATGTTACACATTTTTAAAGTACGCCAACTTTTTAAATATTACAATGCAGGTAGAATTCAGACTCAAACTATATATATATATATATATATATATAAATTCCCATCAAATATATATATATATATATATGTAAGTATATAATATATTTAATGCAATGCATTAACGATACAAGAGTAGTATGATGGGAACAAGGCCAGGTCAGACCATCATCAGTGATGAAAAAGATCCCATCTGATACCTGGATTTTTTAACCAAACCACCACCAAGAGGATCTGGGAGATTTTAGTCAAAGGTGAGGAAACCAGGTATTATTTTAAAGGAAAATAGTAGAAAATAGGTCAATATGAAAAGCTTAAAAAAGTATATAGGTTAATTTTTAGTTATAAAAATTAATAGACCATAACTTGTCGAGTTATGATTCATAACCAGATAAGTTATGGATAAACTTGTCAAGTTATGGTTCATAGTCAGACAAGTTATAGACAATTATGGACAATAATTTGTCAAGTTACGGTTCATAACCAGACAAGTAATAGACGAAAACAGTAATTTAGCCTATTTATTAACTTATGTAAACTATTAACCTATTAATTTTAATTCATCTCAAATCTTAACATATTTCTCTCTTTCTCCCTATTTTAAAATACCCATCTAAAAGAGTAAACCTCAGTACAAGAGTCCATGTCCTTTTCTTTCTTTTTTTTTTTTTTCCCCTTTTGCTCCTTTTATACAAACAGTATCTTTTTCAATCTTGGACTTTGCTTTTGAGAAAATGCATGTGGGACTGGGAGTGGTTGGAAATGCTTAACCTTGGTTGGATAGAAGATTTGAATCTCGGTAATAATCTTATGATCAAATTAAGCTGAAAAGTTTAAGGAAAAAAAAAAAAGAAGAAGAAATTTTTCTTTATTATTGGCCTTTTATGAAGTTCCATGGAATAGGATTGTAGATCCAGCAGCATGGTGCATGAAAAGTTGAAATTTTTTTGCCTCAACTAGAACCCCACCCACCACCCCCACATCATGTGCCCATTATATATTATTTATATTTATACATAATATATATATATATAAATATGTATATATAAGAATCCTGACCATTATCCTAGATGAAGAAGGAAGGTAAGGCACATGGTTCCCCAGTATAAATTAATTGGAATATCATCAACTTCCAAACTATATTAGAAAGGGGGTCCAATTTAAATAACTTATTTTGTCACATACCACTTGAGGAATTGCATAAAAATGTCGTCTGCATGAATATATGTTCACAGAGGCGATTTGATCTAATTGTTTGATTAATATTGGCTGCTTTTGGCCATTTGTGGGGAGGTGGTTTGTTGATTAATGTTATGGTCTTCAGATCTTTCACATCTTCTCACCTTACCCATGTCTACCTTATGTATGGAAAAAGGTTGAGCAATCGCCAACTATTTGTCCGCATAGATACCACAATTTGGTCTTTGTGTACTACAATATACAAATTTGTCTTTATAGGCAAAGTTTAACGCTAAATTCACACCCAAATTAATTTATTATTGAGGCATAATTTAACGTTAAATTTACACCCTTCTAATGTTAACGCTTAAAATTTAAGTCCTGCTGCTCTAATTTATAAAAAATAATGATTACAAAAAAAAACATGAATCTGTTAATCTCTGAAAAAATTTAAATTTTAATCATCAAAATCAAAAACCATGATTTAAACGCATAAATTTAATAAATCCTTGGTCTTTTCATACTGATTTTGAAAGAGAAAAAAATCTGGATCTTAATTAAAGTTGATTTCTTCTAATGAGCCTGAAAGAAAGGTTGTTTCTAATTTCGCATTTTCCATAGCATAGCATGTCATGTGCTTTTCAAGATAAGGTTATTTTATTTAGTACAAATATTCATAAATTCAATGAGCTAGTAACTCAAGATAAGGCTTTCAGAGAGTTCCTTTGTTGCTGATGACAATGATGATGACGATGGATGAGAGACAAGCTGGGAACAAAAACTTTAATCTCATTATTGCAATCCAGAACACAATAATGGGAATTCATGAGGAACCCCACAAGGGCGTCCCCAGTTTTCAAGTGGAATGGTAAAAGAAACAGGAATAAGATATACAAAATAATAATAATAATAATAATAATAATAATAAAATAAAAAAGAAATTGCCTTGGAAATTCCATATTCCATTGATTTACATGAGTGTATGTACAAGTTACAGTTTGGTGATCATCATGGAAACTTCAAACAAACTCATTCCCTCTCTCATTGCTCAACCTCCGATTAGCTTTTGCTGACTGGGGTGACATTTCCCAAAGTACTTAAAAATTAGTTGGAAAAAGAAAAAAGAAAAAGAAAGGAAAATTTACAATTGGAAACAAAGCTAGTCTTCTCCTTGGACATTTGTATCACAAAATTTCCCGTCCATCCGGTTTTGGACAGCTTTCACAGCTGCGACTCTAGCAGCGGTGGCGGCTCTATTTGCGGCCATGACTGCCTTGTTCACTTGTTCATCTACCCGGTGAAGGTTAATTGCATTCTCTGCTGTTCTCCTAGCAGCCTGAGATTTCATTTAAGCCATACAAAAAGAATTCAGTACCTCGCATAATGATCCAAAATAACACAATAAACTTACTAAAACAGAAGTGGTACTTTTATGATAGTGCATAATCATACAAATAGTACGCATTTTTTAAAATCTGAAGGTTAAAAAATGCGCAAGCAAACTACCTGAACCGCTCTAAGAACTGCATCAGTTAGTGGAGGTAAAGAGTGCTTCAGAGAGCCACCATCCCATTCACCGCATCTGGTGTCGCCGCTTCTGAAAGTGTACATGCCATAGCCTTGCTTTCGGCCTTCATGCCATGACCCTTCATAGCAATGGCCATTGGCAAAGTGATACACTCCAAATCCGTGGATTTTGTCACCAAAATATTCCCCTGCGTACCTATCTCCATTTCTACATGAAAAAAGGAAACAAAAGAAAAAGGGATTTATTTACTGCCATCGGATTCCTTCCTAAGAATATGTACAAATTAGGCAGATGCATTAACTTCTCTTGGTACCAAGCTTTTAATACCACAAGGAAAAGGGCCAATAACATTGAGCTATTCAAATAGAAAAGAGCAGTAAGATTTGAGCTGAAATTAAATCTATGAAGCACTCTAGTGAAACTATCCAAGCATAATTCAACTAAAGAATAAAAGTACAGAAGTTTCTCAGTTTGCTTTAAAATAAACATTACTTAGGAATCAAAATTAATACCCAACACAAACTATAAGGAGAAAGAAAGATCTTTCAACCTCCTGAAAAATTTGAAATCTTTGCAGCATTAATAAAGCAGAACATAAAAGTTATAAATTAAAAGGACAAACAAAAAAGGGCTGAAGAAGTGTTGGTATTTGTATACGTGCACAAACCTATAAAGATTCTTCCTTTCATCCAAGTAAGAAAAAGGTAAAAACAATTCAGAATTAGATCAACTGTTTTATTCATGAAATCAAAAGAGAAACTAAAAATACATGCAAAAAAACGATGGTAAAGAATCCTTTAGCAACTCAAGAAAAAATCCAAGTAAAGCTCAAGAACAAGAATTCATTCATCAAATTAAGCGAAGAACGATCCAGTGTAAGCATAAAATGAATTCCAGAGCAAAATTCCCTTTAAAAAAAAACTGAAATTTCCTTAAAAATAGAAAAGGAATTGAGAAAGATCCAGAACTGACCTAAAATGGTAGCATCCAAGGCCGTGCTTGACGCCGCACTTGAACTCCCCAACATAGCAGCTCCCATCGGCGCAGCTCTGAACTCCGACGCCATGGCTCTGGCCGTTACACCACTCTCCGGCGAAGGAATCCCCTGTGTAAAACCTGTAAACTCCATAACCATGCCTCAACCCCTGCCTGTACTGTCCTTTGTACCGACTTCCTCTCGCCCAGCTCTCAATCCCGTAGCCGTCGTACCTCCCATCGATCCAATCCCCCTCGTATCTTCCATTAACGAAGAAATTGTAAACTCCGCTGCCATTACACCTTCCTTTGTGGAACTCTCCCTCGTAGAAATCGCCATTGCCGTAGAACTCCACTCCTTCTCGAATAATCCGCCTCGAATTCGGCGACTCCGCCTTCGACTCGCCGATGAACCACTGGACCGGCTTCGAATTCTTGCTGTGCTTCGAGATCAACGAGTGCTTGATGATCGAGATGCTCTGGTTGATCAAGCTCTTGTTCTTGTTCGCCAAGAAGAGCGTAACGGCGACGAAGATTAGGGCTAAGAGGAGGTTCTCGGAGGTCGAAATCTCATCTCTTCTGAGGTAGAAGAAAATGAAGAAGATAAGGGTTAGGAGAGAGAGAGAAGCCGTGAGGAAGAAACTGCGAGTGAACCGGTTTGGACCGGTCCGGGCTCTCAGGGTAGCGGTCGAACCGGACCGGACGGGTTTTCTCTTCTGCTGCTTCTTCTCCTCCTCCTCGTCGACGTCGTCGTTTTGGGCGGCGATAACGTCCGCCTCGTTAACGGAGGTAAGGCTGTGTATGGACGATCGGATGGTCGGCGACGACCGGAGGAGTGAAGATTGCGTTCTCGTGAGCTTCGCCTGGCTCATCTGGCCGTCCATTGACACGAATCCCGTTGAATCCCCGCCGTCCGATCTTCTTCCTTTCTCTCTCTTCTTTTTAATAAGTGTTCCTATAACGCGAGATTCTTATCAGCAACGTCGTCGTTTCGGACGCCTCCGGCGACATCTCAGGCGGCACAGGATAAGCAGTGTCCCCTCCTAGCGGCGCACGTTAGCTGCAACTGAAAGAGCGCTCTCTCAGAGACAGAAAAAAATAGAAACTCAGAGAGAGAATTGGACAGAGAGAGAGAGAGAGGGGGGGGAAAAGACTGAAAATCTGTGTGAGAGAATTGGACCTGGTTTTGATTATTTATCGTGCAATAAGGGAGAGGGACTGAGATTCAATCTCCGCCGTCGGATTGGAATTTAGACGGTTGGACCGAGCAGAGACTTTTAAACCGTTGGATTTACGTGAGGAGAAAGACGCGACCGTCTGAACTGGGGCTCGGTGCCTTTTTCGCTTTACACTCACTGTGCAGGCCCGGCACGTGCCACGATTCAGTTTCCTTTTTTTTTTTTTTTTTTTTTTTTTTTTCCAATTTTTAAAATTTGGGGCGCTTTTGATTAAAAGGGGAAAGAGGCATCATAGTTAGACCTAGACGGTCTTAAGCTAGCTTCTGAGGTCACATCAAACGTTGGCGTCGCGTCCGACGGTCGTCAGAGGCCTCGATCGTTCTTACCCGCTTTGGGGCCCACCGAATTTCTCTCAGAGATAATAAAGGCAAACACCAAATTAATAATTATGCAATGCCCTTGGGAAATTTCTGTGTCCCCTTCAAATCCGTATTATGTCCTGTGTTAGGAGAAGAATTTGATTTTATCTCCAACTTCATCTGGTTTCTACGTTTGTCTGATTTCTCCTGCTTATTATTATTATTGTTTTGAATTGATTATAAAAAAGTCTTTCTGCAATCAGGCCTCGTTCACTTACGAATTTAAATTTTTAATTTGAGTTAAAATGTGATATTTTTTTAAAGTTTTTAACTATAACAAAAAAAATTAGATGTGATATTTTCTGAGAGCTTTTTACTGTAAAAATTTAAGACTGAAAACTCAAATCGATAAAATGAACAAAGCCTTTAAAACTTAACATATATTTATCTCTTTAAAACTTAACATCTATTTCTCTCAATCTGTGAAAAGTTAAAAAAAAACTCTTTCTATTACAGTTTTTAACATAAAAGAACATGTATATCAAAAGAAAAAGATCGTTGAACGATCCCCGTTCACTTCGCTGATTCGAGTTTAGAATTCGAGTTGAGATGTGATTTTATGTGAGAGTTTTTTACTGTAGCAAAAAAGTTAGATGTGATTGTTTGTGAGAGCTTTTTACTGTAAAAAAACTCGAATTCTAAACTCGAATCAGCGAAGTGAACGGGGCCAGTGTACAATTACTTGGCTAGTTCTTTCATATGCAATTATAAAGAAGTGAGATGCAATTATCATTTAAAAATTTTTAGGTCTTTGATTTTTTTGGTATTAGATAATCATTAACAATTAGAATTTTAAAATAAGAAACCTTTTGAATTCAAATTAGATTTAAAGATAATATAGTGAGCAAGATACCTCTAAATTTTGTAATGTGTGCCAATTATGTGTAAAGCTCCGTTCAAAATCAATGGCACATTATTATAAGGGTTATTAGTCGAAGAGAAACTTTTGTAATTAATCATATTAATTTTTTCACTTTTTTTGTTCTAGAATTTCACTTTTCTCTCTTTTATCTAATTATATGGGGAAAGCCAAGCATTATGGCATTTTTAAAGGTCTTTTGCACTGTTACCTCTTAAATTAGTGTGTTTGCAAGTTTGTGGGTGCAATTTTTTGTTCAACACAAAAGATGCATCATTGACCTTAAACATTTGGATCAAACAAGCTCTTGATTAAGAATTCGTATGAACTTGTATAGGGATTGATTGGTGTCATTCTTATGCTTAAGTTAATAAAAATGTATAGATATTTAAAAAAAATAAAATTAACAATGTTATAAGACATTATTGAACGATCCTTATTAATAGAAGGTGAGTGCCCTAATATGAGCCGGATATGCTTTCCTCACCTCATATTTTATTCTTGTTTTGTTCTTTGTACTCACATCCATAACCGTCTAATTTAAGACAAGATAGAGATCAGAGAATCTCCACTAGAGGAGCTATTCCAATACCCTACTCATTTACTTATTAAGAGTTTAAAAAACATTTATAACATTATCAAACCTCAAAGAAAATTTAACTAAATTAATTAGAAAATTAAACGACATAACTATTATTATGTCATAAAAATAAATTGAATGCTTATTTCGCCGATTCGAGTTTTGTTACAGTAAAATGCTCTCAGAAACAGTCACATCTAACTTTTTTGCTACTGTAAAAAGTTCTTACACAAATCACATCTCAACTCGAATTACAAATTCGAATCAGCGAAGTGAACGGGCAGTGTCAACTCTAAACTCTCCAAAGTCTAAAAACTAAATCCAAACTCAAACATATGTAAGCAGGTTGAGGACGAGAGTGGGATGGAGACGGTGGAGCTTCTTCCATCCCTATCCGACGTCAAAATCGAAGGCTAATTTGTATCCCCATACCTTCTTTCGCCCTTTTATAACATTCTTCATACCCGCTCTATTAAAAGCGGATAGCCATGTGTTGTGTGGAAAAATGTGAAGGACACGTGAAAGAACCATAATATGACACGTAGTCTTAACTACTCCCCCAACCCTTGATGCCTAGGGCTCCCTCTGATTCTGTTATAAAGAACCCAAGTGAAAGGTCCAACTTGGGGCATCAATTCCTCATGGCGTCGACAATTCGTACCGTCGACTTTAGGACATAGAAATCCCCCGACGGTGGAACCAACAGCCAAGAAGGACAGTTGGGTTAAGCAACACTGGCGACGAGGGGAATGCTCTTTGAGGAAAGATCTGACCTAACAAGTTGCGTACCAAAGTGGGGATGACTGCAAGGCAGGCATTTATTGTGAACCCTTAAACTGCCCCACGGGGGACAGAATAGGGTTACAGGAGCGCACATAGCCGTAATAGAAGACTAAGTGGCTGAGTGAACATTGCTCTAAGTGATTAGTGGGCTACGACTGGACCTAAAAAGAGAGAGCACTTGAGTGTTTCTACCTACGAGGGAAATCAACCTAGCGAAGGAAGCTCCCAATATAAAAAGGGTGAGACCCCATACAGGGAAGGGGTTGAGATCCGAGAGAACATAGCACAATTGATGTAAATTGTAATCCTCTCAAAAGAAATATACAACAACAGTGGATGTAACTCTGATTTTATAGAGTGAACCACTATAAAATCCCTCGTGTTATTACCTTGTGCGTGTCCCTTTATTAAAACACAATACATCCCACCATCAAATTCTCACACACTTTTATCACTAAGGTCAGGTCGGTAATCAAACAGGAAATCCGGAGGTAACCCGGCATGTTTTTATTAACAAGAAATCACCGTCAACACTATGGATACGGTGTTTATGGATAAGATTGTCATTTTTACATATGCGACTTATCTACCATTAGTAGTAATGCGACGGTGCCGCGAACATTTTTCAGTGTTTTAAGGGGACATTTTACAGTCATCGTAGCCCAACCGATAATAATGTCGGGGTTGACCTGTAAGTCAACGCGGGATTACTTTTCCTCTTTAGCCTCAATAAACAAGCCAACTATCAGCGGAAGAGTATTTCGCGGGATCACTTTTCTCACCTATGAGCTGTCGTCCATGGAGTTAATGCACAACATTACTTGTTTGATTTGGTCGCTGTTCGCGGGTTTGTGAATGGCATGCTCAATTCTGGAAGACGAGTAGAAACTCTTGCTCAAGTGGAAGAGGAGATCATGCGTATTGTGCGGGTGAAGCTTGGGCCGTGGCACATATTAATGCTTGTTTTGACAAAGTGGGTCCCTAAAAAACAACTTTTTGTTCATGTAAAAATCTTCCCAATTGAAAATCTTTGACAAATGCAACTCGAACAGCTGGTAATAAAGGAGGAACATTTTGCATCTCACGTGACCGCTTGAATAGCATATCTTCCCGTGAGAAAAAGAGAGAAGAATTGAGATTATCAATTTGGTCAAATTTCCTTCCTTTTTTTTTTTTTTTTTTTGAGTGAAAGACGTACTTTTTATTCAAGAACTGCTAAATCAGCCATTACAAAGCAGCTTATGAATCTCGGACCAACAAACATTTGAAGAGCCAGAAAAAGTAAAAGCAGCTAACATATAGGCTACAAATTCTCAAAACGAGAAATGTAACGAACAGAATCATAAGAAGCAGAGAAATTTGATGAGATATCACCGATTACATTTGAGTCATAATCGCAGATTTTATTGCATCAGTCTCTACAACCCAATTGAGAAAGCCATTTCTACTAATTATTGCATTAAAAAACTAAGGATATGTTTAGAATTGATCCCGTTTTTATTTTTTACGTTTTTTAAGAAAAAAAAATAAAAATATTTTTAATACGGCGTTTGGCGCAATAAAGACAAAAAAAAGAAACGAAAATGATTTTTTTTTAGTGTAAAATGATAGAGAAATGAAAAACGATTTTTAGTCATTTTTCATTTTCTGTTTTCGTTTTCTCCTCTCTCGAGCAGAGAGAGAAAGATAGACATTAGTGAATTTTTTTACACTGAAAATAATTTCTTGATAAAACTACCAAGCGTATTTTCAAAAATAATTTTTGTTTGAGATTGAAAACGTTTTCATTTTCATTTTCATACAAAAAATAAAATCATTTTTGAACGAGTTTCAAACGCACTCTAAATTATCAGTTTTCAAGAACTGATTTGTCAACTAATAAACGAATTCTAGGGTCCTGAGTGTTAAAATTTAAAAAAGCTCATAGTACAAGTTGCCAACCAATAAAAAGTTTATGGTGTATTTTAAAAAAAAAAAAAAAAAAAAAAAAAAAAAAAAAAAAAAAAAAAAACATTACTCAATATTCTATTCATTAATTGAACTTTGAGTATTGTTAAACTATAATCTTTCTTACTATATGTGTGTATATAATTGCGACATATTTGTTAAAATTAAAATCTCAGAGTTTAAATTGTGAGGTGGACCATAGAAAGAGAAAAAAAAATACAATTAAGAGTAATTCCAACAACTCTGACCCTTTAATCTCTGAACTCTTTGGTCATCGGCGAACAACCACACAAATTGCCATTTATGGCTATAAGTGGTCCAAACCTAGTACCCTTGACTCTTTTTATTTCTGGGGAATAACATGTTTTATGTTTACTGTTAGAAAGCAGTAAATCCTAGTATGTGAAATCAAAATAAGACAAGGGTCAACCTTGTAGAGGTAACTTTAACTTCAATATTACCGACGAAAATTAAAGCAAAGAAGGGAGAAATGTGAATGTCTTTGAACAGTTGACGCTGAGAAAGTTGTTAAATTTGGGTTTTCAGTTTACAATGTTTTTTTCTAGTTTTTTTTTTTTTTTTTTTCCCTTCAGAGAAAGGACCAAAGAAGAGAAAATTAGTTATATATATATATATATATATATATATAGTGGCGGAGTGTGGTTATTGAGGCTGCTACTAAGACTATTGTAGATTTCTTTTCCTCGTTGAATGAAGTCGATTAAGAGATAGACATTGTTGATGTTAGAGCTAATGGATTTGGCTCAAGGTTCTCTTGCATTAAGAGCCCGTTTAGTTCATGGATTAGAACTATGTGATTAGAATAATTTTTTATTTACGTGTTTTTTTTGTGAGAGAAAATACTATAACGAATCACGAATCATGATTCGAATCAAGGAACGAATCCTTTTACCAAACGGGCTCGAGTTTTGAAAATGTTGTAGCTCAAAGATTAGTAGATAGGCGCTCACGCTACCCTCTATACTAGTAGGTCTCTTCATTCTCTTTCGATTCTAAATTCACGTTTTTAACTTTACTCTCTTTAATTTTGTTTTGTTTTGGCCTTATGTTATTGTTGGTTTGTTGGGGGTTCTTTGTTGATTTTCATTTATTTTCGTTGTTGATTTAATAAAATTATGAAGCTATAAAAACAGAAAAGCAAAAATGTACAAGCACTCAATTCTCTAATTTAGAAATTAATTTTCCGTAAAGTTTACTATTTCTCCTTCTGCTTTTCTCTTTTCTAATACCTTTTTCTCTTACCTCTATATGAACCATATTTTGCTTAATCTCTCTCGACACCAAATGTCGATGTAACAAAATACAAAATACAAAAACAAAATTGGACCTAAATTCCAAGAAACTTGAGGAGTTTGACATTTTTTTATTCGAAAAAAGGAGTTAGCCGAAGAGTTAACAAAAGAATTTTCGGAGTAACTTTTTTAGAAGTATAGTCTGTAGAGACCTAAAAGTAAATATTTAAAATTAGAGGCTCAAATGTGAAGAGCTCAAAAACATTTATCCTTTATAAGGTGAAATTTTTTTTTAGGTAATATGAACCACCAAATGGCCAAATACCAATACCAAACTTAAAGGTGAAAGCTACAATGACGGTAAAGTAACTTTATAATTTATATGTGTGTATATATGTGTGTGTGTGTAGTTATGTTTGAAAAAGATAGAATTGGTTCGTCAAAACACAGAAGGCACAACACATATAGACGAATATGGAATAAATAGACACAAGTTTGTATAATAAAGTAATTCACTAATTGCAAGCAAATGACGTTGGCTAACAAGAAGTGCGAGTGGTATATCTTCTCCCATTAAACAAATAATAAATTTTCAATTGTCACGTATTGTCAAAATGCCTTCTCTATGATGTAGTGCATAACGCCCACAAGTGGATATCTCACATCTTCTAATCAACAAATTACGTCTTGTTTTGGGCTCTTGGAAAGCCGCAATGTTTTTTGTACACAAATTGCTTTAAATATCGCCTACTTTGGATATACATCTTTGTTGTTGTTCTAAAGTTGATAAATGATATCGATTTTTGCCTCCTTATCTTACTTCTGGCAAGGAGATTAGCTCATATAAATAATTATTCTCTTAGCTTAAAAAAAAAAAAAAAAAAAAAAACCTCTTATGAGAAAAAAAAATTGATTGTACTCGAGATTTTTTCTTGAAAAAAAATCGTTGTTTTTCAAGTTTCAGCAAACAGCCATGAGAAACTTATTCAAGTTCCAATATGAGAAAAATAAGTCATAGACACTTTAGATGACCCGAGCATCAAAATCTCTACTTGAAATATGCTTTAAACTAAAATAAAATTATTGACATCTTTAAATCGGGTTATGCTACGTAATTATTCTTAAAAATGTTATAATTTTTCATTTTAATTTTGATTGAGATGATTTTTTTTTCTATGCGTTCACAATGAAGAGACGAATAAAATCTCACTCATACATCCTATTAAAATTTTTCATCATCATTGAGTTTTTTATTAAAATACTATCTAAATACAAATTCAAGTTTTGACCTACCCAAACACAAACTCAAATAGATTCTCAATATAAACCATAACTCAAAATATGTACATTCAAATACAAACTCAAATTAGAGTCATAACTCAAACTATACTCAAATACACCTTAATTCAAATCAAAATTTGAACTTAAGTCATCCTAACTCAAAAAATGTAAATGAACAAACTCAAAGTTCTTCACGATCTTATCTCAAGAAATGGGAAAAAAAAGGTACTTCATGATCTTCAAAGATTCGATCAATGAAATTCAAAAGATGTTGCAGACTTGAGACTTTAGTAAGATTGTACGTGAAGGTCCATGCCAATATGTTAGAATTAGAAAATCATTTGGGTAATTTTGGAATCTTGGCAACAAAAGCAAGTTCCATACTACTTTCCCCTGACTAATATCTTTGGATGTACATCTTTGTTTTTTTGTTCAAGGTGGTTTTTCTTTAGTAGGTTTTCTTATCCAATCATATATATATATATATATATATATCGAAACCCCTACAGAGAAACTAGGAAGATTTCACCAGAAAGGCCAAGATTCTCCGTTCCACTGGGATCTTGCATTTTGTTCACTTTCTTAACTATAGGCCAATAGCATTGGGTGAACTACTACTTTGTTTGATTATAGCTAAGTATGACACTTCTTTAAGGTTAATAATAGTTACAATTAGCTAGTGACTTGTTGTCAAATTAATTATACAACAATAAATCATATTACAAAGAACATGGTAAACGTAATAATCTCACGGATAAATTACGTTTTTGCCCCCTTAAATTATTGACGTGTTATAAAAATGCTCTCTAAATTTTAAAAAAATCAAATTTTTCAATAAAGTCACGTTTCTCCCTTATTTACCCCCTCTGTTAAATATTAAACAGTAAGTGTCATATTTCTGAGACTCAATCACAGGACAAATAAGTAATTTGGGTGAAAAAAAAGAAACAATTAAGGAAAAAAAATAATAGCCTAAGCACAACTATTTTTGCTGAATAAAATAAAATAAAATAAATTCGAAGAAGAATAATATTAATAAGTCCCTTCCCCTCCGACCAACCCCAATCAACGGCCTGCCCCCGTCACGCCCAGCCACCGTGGCCCCATCTCTTCTCCCCACGACGGCGTGAAGGCAACCACCTTCCGACGGATCGAGCCTCCGGCATACGATCTCCCCATCCCCTTTCTCAATGGCCGCCCACCCTCACAAGTCTTGATGAAAATCAAAACACCCATCTGACAAACATTGAAATTTTCTATTGGGTTTCTCTGTACAGATCAAAGTTGAAAAATACTCATAATTTTTTTTTTTTTTTTTTTCAATTCTCATTCTGACTGCTCCTGATATTGTTGGATGGGTCGGTGGCATCTGGGAAGGGAGCGCATGGTGGTCGGGGATGGCGCAGGTAGTGGCGCTTGTGCGGCTATGGTGTCGCGAGTACCGGCGAAGGCAGAAAAGGATTTTTTTTTTTGGGATGTTTTCTTTTGGTTTATTTAAATCAGGTGTTGTAGCAAACTACTGCTGGCCGCCATTGATTAGGGCTGTTCATGAGTTGGGTTGGTGCGGGGTAGGATTTTTTTTTCTCCGCTCTGAAGGGTGTGGGTTGCACATATTTAATCCCAACGATGTTAGAAAATTTCACAACCCAACAATCTTCGGGAGGGGAAGAAGAAAGAAAACTGAAAAGGAAGAGGCAAAAAGAGAGGGTTCACGGGAGGGGAGACCGAGAATGAGATTGTGAACCCTAATGTTAGCGAGCCTAGGGTAGAACTTAGGCAGTTTGGCTTGGGCCGAAAGCTTGGGGATATGTTATGCGGGTTGGGTTGGGGATTGCGGGTTTTTATGGGCCCAACCCGCAATCCGCCCCAAACACTTCGGACCAGAGGTATAATGAGCCGCAAATTTAAAAATAATGCTGCGGGTTACTTTTTTCGGCTTAGGTTGGGACGTGGTGGGTTGGGTTTGCGGGTTGTTCGGGTTTATGAACAACCCTACCATTCATGAACTCAGGCAAGGTGGATTGGCCGAGAGCTGTGACTCCTGTCAAATTCGGCCAAAATCAGGGAGTTATGACATGAATGATGACAAATGGGAATTAGGGCAAAAAAATATAAATGGCCACGAAATGTAGAGAAGGGGATTATTGTATGAACAAAATAGTCATTTCATATTATATTAAAAATTAAATGCTTTAACGACTGTCACCTTATACTTACCGTTTAATATTTAACCGATACGAGAAATAAATGGGAAGCGTGCTAACAATGATTACTTCAAGAGAGTTTGATATTTTTAAAATGTAGGGACATTTTTGTAACACGTTAATAGTTCAGAAGGCACAAGCTTAATTTGTCCTAATCTTACTTATCAAATCCAATAATTGATGTTTTATTCTCTCAAAGGGAATTTTTCCGTAAACAGTGACTAATGTAATTAGTTTTTGTATTAAAATTACCAACTAATATAATATTGTTTATTATGCTTATCTGATATAAACTTCAAGATAGTAGTGTTTCTGATAAGGGTTAAGAAATCGTGTACTCGAATGCTATTAAACATCTCCTCCTTGCAAGTTGAAGCAATGTCATGGCCGGCCCTAAACAGCCCGAGTTCTCTATCATGACAATAGGTTTTCAATTAGACGTAATTACATAAAATGTCTACTATAAGAGTTTTGAATCTAAAAATGTCTACTATTATGTCAATTGTCATCATTAACGTAGTAATGGTAAGATACAACAGGTAATATGGAAGGTTACCATTGATATCACATTAAGCTACAATCGTTCACAAGACAAACTGCCATCAACACCTGGTTATTAGTGGTAATCTAACGGCAGTCTATCAAAATACAACATAAACTTGGTACTTCAGCAATCTTGCGGCTTCCAATGGATATTAGTAGTATTCCTAGTTCTGTTCTGTTAGATGGTAGGTGTTGGCCTAAGCCAATGATGGATACAAAGTATTCATAATATCTAATACAAAGACAACTCTGGAATAATCATAAAAAGATCACTCACTAATCCAGATTATTTTGTCCATGAATTTCCTGGAATAAAGTCTAATTCACTCTAAATGCTCTGCTTTGACAGCAATGTTAATATAATTGAGTTCAATCTCAACTTATTCTGAAAAAAAAAAGAGCAAAAAGGAATCTCCTTATTTTCCCAACAGTTTCTGCTTCATCCTCTCTACTGCAGCCCTAAGAGTTCCCTCATCTTTGCAGAAGGTAAATCTGACTAAATTCTTCCCCTCTTCTGGGTTCAGGTAAAATACACTAGTTGGGATTGCTACAACCCCAACTTCTTTGATCAAATACTCGCAAAACTCGATGTCATTGTTGGCCCTTCCAAAAGGGGTGTGATCTACAACCACGAAGTATGTGCCACTGGATGGAAATACCTTGAAACCAACAGCTTTCAACCCTTCAACCAAAATTGCCTTCTTTGCCATGTAATCCCTCTTTAGCTCCTCATAGTAAGAATCTGGGGCTCTAAGAGCCGTAGCAGCAGCCCACTGCATGGGGGTGGACGTGGCAAATGTGAGAAAAGCATGCGCCTGCCTCACTCCCCATGTCAGATGTGGGGGAGCTATCGCCCACCCAATCTTCCACCCCGTCAAGGAAAATGTCTTTCCCAAGGAATTCATGGTTACCGTTCGCTCCCACATTCCTGGAAGAGAGGCCATGGAAATGTGGTCCTGTTCAAAAGCCAACTTATCGTAAACTTCATCGGAAAAAACCAACACATCATTCTCGATGCATAAAGATGCAATTGTGCTGAGCTCCTCCCGAGTGAACATCTTCCCGGTTGGGTTATGAGGAGTGTTTATCATGATTGCGCGAGTATTCTTTGAGATTTTGGACTTGAGTTCCTCAATGGGGACAGAGAAATCCGGAGGGCGCAACGTGATGCCCGTTATTTTGGCACCAGCCATGGATAAAGTAGCCTCATAAGAATCATAGAAAGGAGCAAATAGAATAACCTCATCACCAGGATTTATCAAGCCCAAAATAGTAGCAGCTATAGCTTCTGTGCACCCAGAGGTAACTGTAATTTCTTTCTCAGGGTCCGCCACAAGGCCCGTGTCTTTCTTGAATCGCTCAGCAATGGCGGAGTTGAAGTCTGGAACTCCATATCCACGAGCATACTGGTTCTTCCCATTTTTAATGGCTTGAATTGCTGCTTCTTTTACAAACTCAGGACCATCAAAGTTGGGGAAGCCTTGGCCAAGGTTTATAGCTCCGTGTTTAATGGCGAGATTACTCATTTGTGTGAAGATTGTTGTTTTGAACTTCTCCAAGCGCTTGGCAATCTGAAAACAAACACCAACCACTAGAAACCAATATAGGAGTATAGCATGTAAAGGCATGGCTGATCTTGAGATGTATACTTCAAGCAGGCACCAGACCAATGCATTTAAAATAATAATAATAATAATAATAAAATAACAGAAACAGAAACAATCAACATATTTCACGGGTCAAGTTTAGGATTTTGACGTGGATAAAAGGAGTTTAAACATTATCTCTACAAAGATGTCAGTTATACGGGCACATTAGGCATAAATTTAGCACTACTGTATCAATCGGAGATGAACATTCAGCATATACGTAACATCGGCATAAAGGTTAGAAACAGTTATCATTATAACAATATTTTGAAAAGGACATTCAGCCGTTTAATAGGTGCTACTAAATGCCAGAGCTTTCAACAGGAATTCAAAATTGGCCAACTTTAGACAGAAAAATTGAATCCTTAACAAAGCATGAAAAACATAATTCCAAAAGGAGAGAAATAGACATGGAAAGGCTATATGTCCGAAAGAAGTTCGTCCACTGCAAAAACAACAGTTTAATTAGACTCTCAAAAACACCAGAAACTGATCCTTTACACCTTCGTTCTGCCATTGCATTGTATCTTATATTCTCAAGGTTTTTAAAAAGAAATTCTTTATTTACACCAAAAACTAAAACATAGAAAGCATGGACCTAAAAACAAATAATAATGAGTAGAGTTAAAGACAGAAGAAACCTTTAACCGCTTGATCAGATGGCATACAAAAAGTACAAATAAAGCATTGAGAACCTAAAAGTTGTTCACATTAGGAACAAACGGTGAAAAGCATTCTAGAACTCAAGTATAAACACAATGCTATATTTGAAGACTACCAAAACTATGCGTTTCCCCATTATCATTATGAAGAGATTCTCTCTCAGTAGCTATAGCTTCAAGGGATCCCAATTCCCGAGTTATCTTTTATCCCCATTTTGCTAAAAAGAATAAAAGATCTAATTTTATAACAAGGTTTGGAGACAATAAGCAACTAAAATTGCCTAGAGTGACACCAATAACAATAGAACATAAATTGAACAGAACAGTTTACGTGTAACAGCAGAAGTGGGTACTATTAGGTTTCAGATGGTTTTTGGGGAAATCGAAATTTGTCTTGCATACTCACTTTCTTAAAACTTACTAAAACATCCAAGCATATATAGGAACAAGATATAGATGAAAGAATTGGGTTCATTTGGCAGGGGCTATCAAGCATTATAAAACAACAAAACTACGAAAAATATGAAGTTTTTTAGGGGATATGCTTGAGAGGCATTTGTCAAAGGCACCCCATAATTAACCAACAAATGCTTGGTGTCTAGAATCTAGATAAACTCTTATCACACGGAATAAAAAAATTGATAATAAAATAGACAAACTCAACTCTATCACTCTTTTCCAACAAAAAAAGAAAATCAAGCAATTTTACATAAACATCTCGTCATAATTATACCTGTAAAACGCTGCTACCTCAATCTATATGAGGAATTAGAACCAAAACTTATGTTTCAAACCAACAAGTTGCATTAGATCCAAGTCTATGTCTGATATTTCTAAATTTAAAGGCAAAAACTTAAGAAAGTCCGCATCGCATCAGAGCATAATCATAGCAATCAATCAGGCATAGGTGAATGATTACAGCACTAGTAAAAATTAAAAAAAAAAAAAAAAGCCAGCCTTCACACAAGAGATGCTATAAATCCAAAATTTCAAAAATCCAAAATCCAGCTCAAATGGCACCACAATGAAGAGCAAAAAAGGTAAAGTTATGCAATTTATGCATGAAAGGGAAAAATAAAATGAAAGAAAAAGAAATAAACAAAACCCATTTGATTCAAGACCAAACCCATCACAATAAACCTCGAAATCGAGCAGAAATCAGAGAAAATTCCAAAAGGGCATATACCTGTAAAGGAGGATTGGCGTCATGGGTTGGCCCATTTTGATTAGAAGCGACCTCATTATCAGTGGTGGTGGTAACCGACGACATGGCGGCGATAAATGAATTGGGTCGTCCTCTTTTCCCAACGCAGCCGATGTTTTTCCTCAAATGCTTCGAAAACCTAAGGAAAGTCGAAGGCCTGAGGCGCAGTTCAGAGCATGTCCAGGTGCACTGAATCTGCATGACAAGGAAACTAACTGGCAGCTGAGAAGTGTATATAAAGAGAAACTCTTTTCTGTTTCAAATTCAAAGGTCAATTGACAGTCCCTACTACAAATTTGTGATTTTGCGTTCGATTGACGCTTTAGCACAGCCGGCAATTATTTTTGTGTCAAAAGATCTCTTTAGTTTTTTTTTTTTTTTAAAAAAATTTTTTTTTTTTTTTTTTTTTTTTTTTTTTTTTTTTTTTTTTTGTTACTTAAAGTGTACTTAACCACACTTTTTCTTTTTCTTTTTCTTTTTTTTTTTCATTCAAGCAACTAAACCACATGGTACTGTTTTTTTTTTCCGACTTTTTTACGCGAATTTATTAAGTCTTTATTTTGTTGATTTGAGTTGTATTATAGTAAAAAATTTTAAAAAAAAATCACATTTAATTTTTTTTATTACAGTAAAAAATTTTTCACATAAAGTCACATCTTAACTCGAATTAGAAACTCAAATAAACAAATTAAACGGACTCAAACTTTACATGTTTGACAAATTAATTATTAAATTAAAACCTTTTACAATCGACTATTTAAAATTTTAAAATTTATTACATTAATAATTTAATTAATGTTAGGGTTACGTTTTTGGATGGAATAACCCACTACTGGTCACGTGACTCCTCTCAAGAGTATTTGGTAGTAAATTACTCAACAAAACACACTTTAAAAAATCTTTGAATGAGAAAAAAAAAACAAAAATGATTGATAAATTAAAATAATTTTAATTGCTCAAAAAAATTTAAAATAATTTTAAAAATAAAATACAATATTAATATTTAAAAGAGATTAAACTACATTTTATAAAGAGAGGCTCTACACATCACGAATAAAATTCGTGATTTGCATCTCGAAGCGATTAGGTGATGGCACATGGGTAAGAGGGTGCTCTACTTACGGATGCAAAATTACTAAAAAGTCCAAACATTCTCTTTAATTTTCTTATTTATTTTTTATATGAACCGTAAACTGTAGTCCCGTTCACTTTGCTGATTCGAGTTTATTTGATTTTAAAGAAGTTTTTCTTGTTGCCAATTTGATGTATATTTCCATACTGATTCGATATTTTTCTTTTCCCCCTCCTATCTTCTCTTTCATGAAAATTGTTTCAAGAATAATTAATGTGAAAGGGGAAGAAGAATAGTAACGCGACTGTGTATACCTACTTCCTTATATTCATGAAAAACTTTTATGGAAAAAAATAAGGGAAAAAATAGAAGTTGAGTTAGAGATATCCAAGAAACCCAAGACAATACTTTTGTATTCCTTTTATTTCCTTCTATTAATTTCCATTAATTTGCTAAAGAATACAATTGCTGGTTGTGCCATTCGGGAGATAGTTAATTACCAAGATTGACTAGGTTGAGCAAAAAAAATTGTAAAGAACTTTGAATTTGGAGGAGACATTAAAGAATGAGGTTGGAAGTATCATATGAGGGCAAGGAGAGTTGAATGGTGAACAAAAGAAAAAAAAAAAGTGTTTGTAAGAAGAAATAGATAAATAAAAAATGAAAATGACAATGTTATAGTGTGGACTGTGGAGTTGCCAATCTCTTCGACGTCACCTATTTATAAAATTTGAATTAAACCTTTTTTAGAAGACTAGTATTTTCTTTTTATAAATGGAATTAAAATTAAAATTAGAGTGAGAGTTTGGGAGGGCTAAATTAGGTATCATGAAAATAACATCTTTAAAAGAATATATTTAAATTTTTATTAAATGAGTATTAATTATTTGATATAATATATAAACTTAAGAATTGTTTGGTTGGGAGATTCGTATCCCGATTCAAATTATGATTCATCATTTTTTACAGTATTTTTTTACATAAAAAATATATGTAAATTGAAAATGGTTCTAATGTATGTCTAAGAGTGTAAATATAATCACTATATTTTTTTAGGATAAATTGGACTTCATTTATGGGCCCATGAAATTTCAAATCTGTTAGGCCTGCTTCATCCCATTAGTTGTTGTTGGCCTGCTTCATCCTATTAGACATTGTTGTTGTTGTTTTTGCACCCATAAAATTTACCCCTAATAATTAATATTCGTTAATAAAAATTTAAAAAATCTATCTATTTATAAATATTATTTTCATAATACCTAATTTAACCCTTTGATATATTATTCTCATTAATTTAATCTTAATTTGATTTATAAAATAAAATAATATGTTCTCAAATTCTCAAAATACATCAAATGAATTAAAAAAAAAATTCAACAAAAATTACATCAATTTAACACAAGAAAAAACTAAATTTACAAACAAGAACAATGAATCAAAGTGGCGGCATAGAAATTGCATTACATGACAAACTATCATTCATGCTATTTTCATTGAACAAATTTGGTAACAAACATTCACTTCTGTAATATATATAATTGAAACCTCCATTAAAATTGTGAAAGGGTTTGAGGGAGAAAAATTTTGGGTTCATGAAATCAAAATAGCGTTAATTAAAGACGTAGGTATATGCATTTTCATTTTTTTTTGGAAAGAATAATATTAGTAATATTTATATTTATGATTAATATGGAGTATCTTAGTGGATTTTAATGTAATTTTTGCACAAGATAAAATTATAATAAATGTAAATTATTATTAAGTGGGCACATTAATAAATTTAGTAGCTACATTAATAAATTTAGTGGGTGTAAATATAATTACTCACATATCATCTTAGTAATTTATTAACTTTACTTTGACTTATCTGACGTAAAAAATAAATAAATAAAAGAAAAAGAAACTTTGACTCGATAAAAGTATGAGAAAAGGAGACAAATACCTCTTAAATAATTTTTAATGCAAATCTTAATGCCAATTGTATATTTACCATAAAAAAGTGGGTATGCTATGTTTTTATTTTTATTTTTGTAACAATGTATAATGCTATTTAAAATACTAAATCTACTTTTTCCCAAAGTTATTAAGCTTTGAAAGTTATAAAAGTAAACTTTTATGTTTAAAATAATTAAAAAATGTAAAAGTTGCATTGATTACATGAAAAATAAACATTTCAACCAATAGCAATCAAATGCTAAATTTCTCATATGCTATACTTGGTGGGAAATTTGTCACAAAGTATAAGACCATCTCCAATGTAAATGCTAATGTCAATCGTATATTTAGCATAAAAAACTATGATATGGTATTTTCAAGCAAAAAAAACTATGATATGATATGTTATTTTCATTTTTACTCAAATACATAATGCTATTTGAAATGTTAAATCTATTTTTTCCTATAATTAAGTTTTGGAAGTTGTAAAAGTAAACTTTTATTTTTAAAATAATTAGAAAATGCAAAAGTTATATTTATTACATGGAAAAAGTAAACATTTCAACCAATAGTAATCAAATGCCAAATTTCTCATATGCTATACTTGGTGGGAAATTTGTCACAAAGTATAGCATATAAAAAATTTGACACAACAAATAACATTATATTGGAAAGTATTTTGGCACTCCAATGTTAAATTTGTAATTTGTACATTAATTTTAGCATTGCATTGGAGATACTCTAACACATCGGAAATTTGACACAACAAATTATAGCATTGCATTAGAGAGTATTTTTTGCACTCAAATGCTAAATTTACAATTGGCACATCAATTATAACATTGCATTGGAGATGCTCTTAGAGTGCATAAATCTAGATTTTTACCCCTCACTCTTTATTAATAACATTTATAATCAAATGACTATATTAGCAAAAAAAGTATTAACCAAGAATAAGAAATAAAAATTTAAACTCATGCATTTGAGAGTAAATTCAGTAATTTTCTCTAACTTTTTACCAACAAAATTCAGAGTTCAGTAATTTTCTCCACTTTTTTCCAACAAAATTGTGTGTACTTCAGGAAAGTTTGAAACAATTCCCCATATCCAATACTAACGACTTGTCGACAACTTATGTTTTTAACAGTGACACAACAAATACGGGACAAGGATATAGTAATCTAGTCCCTTACTTTTCTTTTTCCAGTGTCCCAAACACATGCCCATTAAAAAAAAAAAAAAAGAACAATATCTAACTAATTTCTTTTCTTTAAAGCTTATATTCCTCTTTGACATTTATATTCTGAACAATTGTTTATAGAGAAAACGAAATTGATATTAGGTTTCCAACTTGTTTATTCAATTTGATGACTAACTAATGCAATAGTTGATTAACATATATACTACATCATAGTTAATAAGCTACACGATATTGTGTTTTAGAAAATTTGTACCTCAAAAATGTTTTGATCGAAAATTTGATGTGCCGTAAAAGGGA
>NW_010358717.1:370410-387910 GCF_000414095.1 Morus notabilis | reverse complement strand
TGGGCTCGGTGGGCCGTCCTTGCGGGAGACCAAGGCCTGCATGAGCGAGGCCCACTGGATTCCCTCCATGATGTCGTAGTCGACGATGTGGACGCGGCGGTCGTGGGCCACGGCCTCCAGGATGGCCTGGTTGGCGGTGAAGTGCCCGAATTTCACGTACGGGGACATGTCCTGGAGGAGTTGAAACGCCGCTACGACGTCGTTCTGGTGGTGATGGTGATTGTCGCCGCTGTTCCCGATGAAGTGGTTGTGATGGTGGTGCTTAGCGTGCGCTCCGGTGGCGGCGCATTCTAGCAGCGAGTGGAGGGCGTCGCTAAAGTGCGCCGCCAGCCTCTCGATGTTTGTGCCGTCGGTCGGAGAGACCAACTCCTTGAGCCGAACCAATATCACCCGAGCCAGATCCCGGCTCTTGTTCTCCTCTCCGAGGGCTTCCGCCGCCGCCATCAGGAGGTGGACGAGCCTAACCCCCTTGTTGGCATCGTCGGAGACATCACCACCGGCGACGACTTCGTCGCACGAGACCTCCGTTCCGGTCGATGGCGTGGAGTTGCTCGTGTTGCTGAGGAGGTCTCCACCGTCATCGTCGTTGTCGTCGTCGTCCATCATCGACTCAATCAGGTCGTGGAAGTCGTCATGACCGCCAGTGAGGGCGGTCCAGTCCAGGACCGGGGACCACGCGTTCCATGCGCAGCCCCGGTCGTCTTGGTCCATCGTATTCGTGGTCGTGGTCGTGGTGCTATAACTCGATAAATCGAGCTCGAAATCGTCGTCCATCATCATTTCCATGGCCACGGCCACAGCGGAGCCCATGAGGTGATCAGTCATACAACTAACGCTCTCTATAGTTATATTTTGGTGTACTTCAGGTGGTTTATTTTGTCGTGTGTTGGTTTGTTTGGGGCAAGTGTGGGAAGTAGTAATAACCGGTGAGGAATTTATATAAGACGGAGTTGTTTGGTGAAAGCAAAAAAAGATGAAGAAAGAGACACAAAAGTTAGCTTGTGTTTAGTGTTATAGGTAATTATTAAGAGTTTGTATAATTATATCGACTATGATGGGCAGCAGATCCCAAAGTTGTTTCGTTTTATTATACACACCAGGTCTTAATCATACTTCTGATTATTTATTTATTTTTGTTACTTTACAATAGTACCCCCTAAACTTATAGAAATTTTTAAAAAAAATATCTAACTGCAGTACCAATTGATTAAAGTATATGTATATGGCTTCCATTTTCACATCTTTATTTATTTTCCCCCTCTCAATCTATACGTCTAGTACTAGTGTACTACATAGGTTTTTATTATTGTTATAAAATATTATTTGGGCTAATTCCGTCCTAGAGAAGATACTGTTCATAGAGGAAGAAAAAAAATGATAATTTAAGGAATTAGGGGGCAATAAGCTTAATTTTGATCATGTCTTAATTTTCAATGCCATGAATTGTTGTAGTTCTTTTATTTGAGGAGAGAAAAATAAAATGCATGCTTGTGGTTTACACGTAACTCCGCCTATGCGTTTGTATAGCCGGTCCCAAGCCCGGATAAAGGAGGAGGGTTGCAATAGGTTGACGGTCAGCGTAAAAATAAGTCACTCTCATGGATTTCACTCAAATAGAATCTGTTGGGGCGTTCCCTACGCGCGACGCGTAAAGTTAATAAGCTACACCATGAAACTTTGGGAGAGAGTTATCGAAAGGAGATTAAGGGCAACAACTACCATCTCATGTAACC
Organism: Morus notabilis; assembly: GCF_000414095.1. Taxonomy (NCBI): domain Eukaryota; kingdom Viridiplantae; phylum Streptophyta; class Magnoliopsida; order Rosales; family Moraceae; genus Morus; species Morus notabilis. The sequence goes on along the minus strand of NW_010358717.1, from coordinate 386,177 downwards.
AATTTGGCTTCATGCTAAGCAGATCAACCACGGAAGCCATTTTTCTTCTTAGGATGCTGATGGAAAGGTACAGAGAAGCCAAGACGGACTTACATATAGTCTTTATAGATTTAGAAAAGGCATATGATAGGGTGTCGAGAGAAGTTTTATTCTGGATGCTAGAAAAGAGAGGAGTGCATGTGAGGTATATCAAGGTAATTAAGGACATGTATGATGGGGTGGTCACGAGTGTGAGAACTGCTGGAGGCTACACGGTAGAGTTCCCCATTCGGATTGGCCTTCATCAAGGATCTGCTCTTAGTCCTTATCTTTTCACCATCGTAATGGATGAGCTGACAAGAGAAATCCAAGATAGAGTTCCTTGGTGTATGCTTTTTGTGGACGATATAGTTTTAATGGATGAACATAGGAAAGGAGTTAACTGTAAGTTAGAACTGTGGAGACACACTCTCGAGACGAAGGGATTTAAGTTAAGTATGACGAAAACTGAATACATGCATTGTAGGTTTAGTAACTCAAGTAATCAGAATGATAGAATTTCTTTAGATGGTGTGGAGATTAGGGCTTCTAGAAAGTTTAGGTACCTTGGGTCTATAGTGCAGTACGAAGGAGATATAGAAGAGGATATTCAACATAGGATTAAGGCATGGTGGGTTAAGTGGAAGAATGCTACGGGAGTTTAATGTGACGACGGGATGCCTATTAAGTTGAAAAGAAAGTTCTATAAGACTATAATCCGCCCAATTATGCTATATGGTAGTGAATGTTGGGCCATTAAGAGACAACATATATCTAAGATGAGTGTAGAAGAAATGTGTATGTTAAGATGGATGAGTGGCCATACGAGAATGGATCGCATAAGGAATGAAGTTATTCGTAGTAAAGTAGGTGTAGTACCAATAGAAGATAAGGTGCGCAAAGGCCGTTTGAGGTGGTACGGACATGTTCAACGTAGACCGCTAGAAGCACCAATTCGTGCTTGGGAGGACATTCTTATACCTAATACTAGGAGAGAGAGGGGTAGACTAAGAATTACGTGGACTGAAGTAGTTAGAAAATACATTCTAGATCTAGGCCTTTAAGAAAGTTTTAATTTCAAACATAACTGCGTGAAAAAATGAAATCCATATAACCAACCCCAATTAAATTGAGATTAAGGTTTGTTGTTGTTGTTTGTAGTTTACACGTGTTTGCATGGACATCAGTACAATATTATTTCATATATATGTCATATATGTTTTCACTTTCCTTAGTTCACAATTGGAAATTCTTACTTTAATATTGCAGGCGAAAAGAAATATGTACACTTACAATGATTTACTATATTGGGTAAAAAAAAATAATTTATTTGCAAATTCAAGATACATTTCTTTGATACATGGGCCAGCACATATATAATTTAATGAACATTTCCCTCCCTAATTAATTAACCACATGTTCTCTTATCGGCCTAAAAGTACTCAATTATACTAACTTCATCGTTTTTTTTATTCTTTCTAAATAAAGAAGAATAGAATCTCGAAAAGATACCTGTGTTCGGTCAAGAAACAAATATCCATATTATTTTCTTTAAACCTATTGATATTCTATTTGCTAAGAAAAACATATGTACTCAAGTTTATTGTTACCTAAATTGGTTTCTGCAGATGCAATTAATTAATAAAAACAGTGAAATCTGAAGTACATTTGAGTTCCATAATCCATATCCGTTTATAATATATTAAAGTGGAGATCTAATAAGCTCCATTTTTGGCTTCAACCTAATTTTACATGTTTCAGGAACCAGAATTTATAGCTCAAAAACCCTTCAAAACATTTCTTATTGGAAAACTGGAAAAGATAAGAATTCTAAGCAAGTATAAAAAATTACAAAAAGTGGGAGGGAAATAGAGAGGCAGTAAAATAGGAGAGCTCCATAGCAAAAAAAAACCTCCGACATTCGAGCAGAAATCTAGTGGCGTAGAAATCATCAAAATGAAAGCTCAGTTGCGAAAGCAATATATATCCTTTGCGACAAAATCGCAAAACCAACAAGTCACCAAACGACATAAAAACTCATTCCCTCCCGAATGGCAGTTACGATTCAGTTACTCATAAAAGAGTTCAAAAAAGCACCTTTGACTAGGCTTACTAGGTTTCCACGTCAGACTTCTTCGCCACGTCACCCCTTGCCGGCTCCACCGGCTCAACCTAGTTCTACATCCTTCTACTTGACGTTTCTTTTCCATCGTGACCATATTTGGTTAAAATAGATGATAACAGTGCTGAAATCACCCCATAATTTTATTTTTTTTTTTGTTACGGAAATCACCCCATAATTATGTATTATAGATATTAACATCGTTGAATTACTACCACGTATACTCGTGGCAAAGGTATGATCTCTATTAGAATGATGAGAAATTTCAAACTATTTTAATTTGAACTTACGTAATAAGTGAGTTGTTATGATAAAATTTTAAAAGAATTATTTGATAGGCTATGAAAAAAACTTCATTAGTAGCACATATTTTTTTAACTGGTGGATCTCCATTGAGTTTTACTAAATTGACATATTTTATTTGATATAATTCTAATTTGACCTGGTAGTCTATTATACGTGGATTTGATAGACAGTTAAAAAAAAAAATGTCCTACTAGTAGATATTTTTCTTATTTTATCACAAAAATGATATCACTTATTATGTCATTCAGTATTTAAGAATTTATACATTATATATTCTCAGTGTTAAAAAGTATATTCTTCTTTCTCTTATTTTTTGTTGATAAAATACTAAAGCTATGTTTTGTTTTTACTTTTCCGGCGGCACATAGCTAGTTACATACAATATTTAATTTTTTTTTTCCTTTGAAAATCTCTGTACTATTGGAGAGCTGCTGAAAAAAATTAAAGATATTCATGTTAAAGTGTGCTTTGCAACAAAACATACACATGACTTCGGGGATGAGAACTGTTTCCATATTCTGCACTAAGATTGAGTTGAAAAAAAAAAATCACTTAGGCATAATCTTCTCTTCTTTTTCTCTTCTCACGTTCGTCTTAAACTCCGACAATCTAAATCATTGAAGAGAAAATCCTCTCTAAAAAAATCTCTCTTTCGAAGGGTTTTTTTCTTTTTATTTTCATGTATTTAATTTCATATTGAATATATATTTATCTTCACTTAAAATGCATTAGGTAGTGGTGACGAGTTTTGGTGTGGTTCTCTATTTAGCTTTCACGTTTTTTTACATTTTCATACAATCACTTGTTAGATTTATAGCTTTTAAGTGTCACGTCTAAAAGATTTAGACGGATGAGAATTAAAATTGGCAACAGATTCCTTATGGTATCAGTCAAAAGAATCTACGCTGAAGGCAGAGTCCATTTTAAAAGAATTAAAATTTTATTTATTATGGAGTTCACATTTATTTTTCTTATAAAGTTATATGCACGTCAATAAGAAATAATACACTTCAAAAAAGAAAATCAGAAATAATACATATTGAAAAAATCCTCTATATATGTTGTTTTTATCTAATGAATGGTTTAAAATAATTCGTTTATTGTAGTGGTTTGCTTGTTATATTGAGCATAGTATTTCTTTTTTTAGATCTACAATTATAATATTTATTTGAGTTGGATAGAATCCGTCTTATTCAAAAAATCACTTATCACATCGAATTAAAAAAATAATTAAAATTCTTATGAAAGTTGGACCCAATTTTTAAATAAAAAAAAGAAGGTTACCTCCATATTTGTAACCCAAAAAATAAAAATAAATAACTAAATAACGAAAACAACTCTTACACACCCACTAACTTCGTTTTCTTTCAATTTCAATTGCAATAAGAATGTCCAGTAAGCTTGTAGGTTGGATCACACCAAGGGCTCCACTAGGGCAAAGAAGTACTATTGCTAGGTGAAACAAACATGGTTGGGTGAGAGAACCAATTAAGATTAATATCATGTTAATGCTTTTAATTATGGGACAATTTTGTGAATTTTTGGAACGGCCAGACTAAATGCATATTTTACAGTTGAAAATTGTTTTTATTATAGAGCACGCGCGAGTTGTTAAAAAAAACATATATTGAAGTTAATTTTAATTGGATCAAAGAGTTAATTTTAATTAATTTTGTTGATTATATAAACATATACGTGCGTCTCTCCACTTTTGTATGTATGAAAAGCTTTGATGTGTGCAGTGTTGGTTTATATTTTTGTTTTTGTTATTTTTTTAAGTTGATGGTAGCAGATAGGGGTGCTATTTAATCTTAAAGGATTATCATGTAATTTTCTCCATAAAAAGGGTTAACTTGTATTATGTGTGTGATGGTGATATAATTTGTATTTGTAACAGTTGATAAAGATATACCTTCAGAGAAAAAAAAAAAAAAAGGAAGAAAGAAACTGTAGATAAAGATATGATGCTTGCTAATCAGTTATGTGAAAATCTGAGCTGCAGTAACATTTTATTTAATTTATATTAATAATCAACTTGTTGATTGAAAATGTGCATGAAATAACACGATTTCACCATACGAATAATGAAACATAAGACTCCACAAAAAAGACAAAGATATTTCATAAATATTACGTGAATATAACAATTAGCTACTACAATATTAAAAATGATTAAGAGATGGTTTGTTAAAGGTCGCTGTTAAAAATTAGACCATATTTGTGTGAAGGGACACTATAACTAGTAACTAATAATTACCATTATAAATTAACTTCCAAAATTGCTTTCAAAGCCTGCCTTAAAAAGCCCCAAAATATATTCTGAATTTGAGATTGATCGAAGAGAGACACTTATAAGGTTTATATATAGCTTTCTGAACATTTTTACATAGATCACCACCCGATCAATGCCATACAGTACATATCACTGGCTTTTTTAAGATTAAAATATTTCCATTTTCACTGCTCATGATGTTATGATCTCTGAATGATAACATATATCTAGTTGGGCAAGACTTGATTTTGGGAATATATATATATATATATATATATATATATATATATATGTACACATCGCATGTTGAGTGCATGAATATGTGTGTTTCTTCTTATATATAACTGCATTACATGTATTGGGAAACTAAGCTTTAGATTTTTTAATTTCAATTAATATACTTAGCTTTAGATAAATATCTTCCAAAAGGGCAAGCTTGCTAAAGTTGTTTATTCTTTTCTGATTAACTTCTACAATGCTATTACATGCACAATCTTTTTATTATGACTTAAATTCAAAGTATTAGTATTTAAAAACTCATCCCAAAGTGATGACTAACCACCATATCAAATGAACCCTCTATGATGAACTGAGGCATGTGTTATTACTTATTTGTATATGATATATATAAACAAAAATCAGCCTACTGATAAAATAAGGTTTGATAAGTTGAACACGTAAGGAATTTTTCACAAGTATACAACATTAAAATACTAGTGATATTCATTTGATCGATAGCGTTAATTAACGCTATATATATATATATATATATGTACATGCATACATGTAAATGTCTTTGCATTACTTAAACTTCATTTTACCTTTAATTTGGTTTTGACGTTTTACAAATGACTGTTTTCTCTGTTGTTTTATAGAATGCGTCAAATTTTGCTTGGACTAATATATATAAGCTTAGTTTTCTTGTTTCGTACTGGTTTTTTCTTCTATCTTCGAATAAATCATTTACAAACTATTATCTATTATCATGTATTGATAATGTTCCTTTTACGAGTCATATTATACTCATTTTACGCAATATTAATTCTTTTTAGAATGCAAGTTTTTCTTTTTCTGATGTTTTCATCGAGTATTTCCTTTTTTTTTTTCCCCCTCTTAAACCTTTCACAGTTTCACTTAAACATTTCTGTATGTTGTATTCAATATACTTGATGAAAAAAATATTAATCAGTATAGGCAAATAATTAAAACTAAACACCGGAATAACATTCATATATATTTCACATATAATACACACACACACATATATATATATATTCTGGGAAAAGAATACGTATATTTATTTATTTTCATCGTATAGTCCGTTTATTATATACATTTATAAAGTTATATAAAATGGACTGGTTCGAGTCTCAACACCATATAATATATTTCAAAATAATTGATCAAGTGCAACGATATTATGTGCATGATATCAATAAATAATACTCGTTGGCAATTGATCAAGCTTTAGCACCCTGCACCCCACCACCCCACAAAAAAAAAAACAAAAAAAAAACAAGAGGCGAAAAAAAAAAGTGCTGAAGTTTCATTCTCTATACCATCGATTCTTAACAAGTTAACGCACCCAAATTGGATAATGTAGTAGTGGATCGAAATAAGGAAAGTCATGAACGCAATGATAGCATAAAGTCAATCAAATAAATGGCAAGGATTATTCTATATCAAATTCAAGTTGATGGCAAATGTCAACAATTAATATAAGGAAAGTCAGAAACGGGAATTCCTTTAAAAATAAAAGGAGAGAGAGAGAGAGAGAATTCTTTGGTAGTATAAAATTCAAATTCCCTTATCTCTAAGCAAATATTTAACAAAATTTCGTAACAAAAATTAACAACAAAGAAAAAAAAGAGTATATTTGGTAAAGTAAAAGGAAAAAAAAATTACTTTATCGTGTAGTGTTGAGCTGTAATATGTTTATCAAATAATTCGGTAAAAATTTATACACTAATTTTCTATTTCTATAATTATAATGTAATTTGATAATCAAGAGAGCTACACAAATATACCAGAAATCTGAATTGTCAAATATCAGATTAAAATCGTATTAGAATAAATAAAAAAAAGCAAATATAATGGAATTTAATGAATATCGCATAGTTTAATTACATTAGTTCTGTAGTATTGCTAAGATCCTTTTTATATTATGCCTCAAATTTTTTAGAAAATTACTGAATTTATTCTTAGAGTGTATATGTATAGATTTTTACCCCTATTCTTGATCAGTAGCCTTTTGACTATATAATTATTTGATAAAAAATTATATTAATCAAGAATGAGAACTAAAAATTCAGATCCATGCACTCTAAGTGGTATTTGTCTCATTTCCCCAAGTTTTTTTAAAAGTTATTCTTGTATTTTAGATTTTTTTAAATGGGAAAAAGGAGACAAATATTTCTCAGAATGTATAGATCTTGAATTTTTACCATTTACACTTAATTAATACCCTTTAATCCGAGAATTATATTAATTAAAAGGGTATAAATTAAAAATAAACTGTAAAAATCTTTTAGAAAAAATACATTTAAAGAGTGAATTCACTAATTTTCTCTCCTTGTAAATTGAAAAGCGAAGGCAAATAACAAATAATGAGGTTTTTTTTTTTTCTCTTTTATGTTGCTGGACGAACAAGATTATAGTTATTTTAAAAGTATAGGGGATTGAATGATAGAAAACGCTTATTTATAGTGTGATAATATTAGTCTTACAATTTATTTTTCATAATTTATCACGAAACCCCCAAGTAATATTCTGCTTAAGAAAGCTATAAATCAACTAGAGAATTAGCTTTACTAAAAAATAAAAAATTTAGGGCGCGTTTGGAACTCGTTCTAAAATGATTTTATTTTTTGTATGAAAATGAAAATGAAAACGTTTTCAATCTCAAACAGAAATCATTTTTGAAAATGTGTTTAGTAGTTTTATTAAGAGATTATTTTCAGTATAAAAAACCCATTAATGTGTGTGTGTCTCTCTCTCTTTGCTCGAGAGAGAGGAGGAAACGAAAACAAAAAATAAAAAACGACTAAAAGTCGTTTTTCATTTCTCTCTCATTTTACACTAAACTAAAAAATGGTTTCATTTCCGTTTTTTGTCTTTATTGCGCCAAACGCCGTTTTGTAAATGTTTTCATTTTTTTTTCTCGAAAAACGTGAAAAATAAAAACGGGATCAATTCTAAACACGAGCTTAGAAACATCCCCGCGCCTTTGTAATATGTTGTAGAAACAAAAGGAAGGTACACTTAATTATTTTATATGGCCTAGCCAATGATTAATTATATATATATTTGTTCATAATTGTTTATTATGACATAACAACAACAACAACAACAACAACAAGTCTTAATCCCAACTTAATTGGGGTCGGCTATATGGATTTCACTTTTCCACATGGCTATGTTCGAAATTATACTTTCCTGAAGGCCTAGATCTAGAATGTCTTTCCTAACGACTTCGGTCCACGTAATTCTTGGTCTAACCCTCCCTCTCCTAGTATTAGGTATACAAATGTCCTCCCAAGCACAGACTGGTACTTTTAGCAGTCTACGTTGGACATGTCCGAACCACCTTAAGCGGCCTTCGCACACCTTATCTTCTATTGGTGCTACACCTCCTTTACTACGAATAACTTCATTCCTTATGCGATCCATTCTCGTATGGCCACTCATCCATCTTAACATACGCATTTCTGCCACACTCATCTTAGATATATGTTGTCTCTCAATGGCCTAACATTCACTACCATATAACATACCTGGGCGACTTACAGTCCTATAGAACTTTCCTTTCAACTTAATAGGTATCATGTCGTCACATAAAACTCCCGTAGCATTCTTCCACTTAATCCACCCTACCTTAATCCTATGTTGAATATCCTCTTCTATATCTCCTTCGCATTGCACTATAGACCCAAGGTACCTAAACTTCCTAGAAGCCCCAATCTCCACACCATCTAAAGAAATTCCATCACTCTGATTACTTGAGTTACTAAACCTACAGTGCATGTATTCAGTTTTAGTCCTACTTAACTTAAATCCCTTTGTCTCGAGAGTGTGTCTCCACAGTTCTAACTTACGGTTAACTCCTTCCCTATGTTCATCAACTAAAACTATATCATCTGTAAAAAGCATACACCAAGGAACTCTATCTTGGATTTCTCTTGTCAGCTCATCCATCATGATGGTGAAAAGATAAAGACTAAGAGCAGCTTCTTGATGAAGGCCAATCCGAATGGGGAACTCTGTTGTGTAGCCTCTAACAGTCCTTACACTTGTGACCACCCCATCGTACATGTCCTTAATTACCTTAATATATCTCACATGCACTCCTCTCTTTTCTAGCACCCACCATAAAACTTCCCTCAGCACCCTATCATATGCCTTTTCTAAATCTATAAAGACCATATGTAGGTCCGTCTTGGCTTCTCTGTACCTTTCCATCAGCATCCTAAGAAAAAAAATGGCTTCCGTGGTTGATCTGCCTGGCATGAAGACAAATTGGTTACCTGAGATGGTAGTTGTGACCCTTAATCTCTTTTCGATAACTCTCTCATAAAGTTTCATAGTGTGGCTTATTAACTTTATGCCCCTATAATTATTACAATTCATCACATCTCTTTTATTCTGAAAGATGGGGACAAGAATACTTTTCCTCCATGCATCAGGCATATACTTCTTCTTTAGGATCTCATTAAAAAGCTTAGTGAGCTACACAATTCTAACATATAATAGTTTATTATGACATAACAAATAATAAAAATACTAATAGTTTGATGCATTCTTCAAATGTGGATCTCGTAGTAGCTATATGAAATTCTAGCAACTATTTAGTTTTTAATTTCAACTATACAGTAGCCAAAAGAATATTCTGGCCAAGCACAAGGTTAGCACCCTTTTTTTTTTTCTTTTTTTAGCTGAGAAAAACGTTACCGTGATTCATCACTCATCTATATTTACTAAAAATGAATATTCCTTTTTCTCTATAAATTAAAATTTTCTCCCATTTTCTACTGGTTCTTAATTAAAGCTCAATTCCTATCTCCACATCATACCCAAATGGATGTCGAAAGCAGCAGCAAGAATATTACTTAACGTTCTGCAGAATATTATCAAACAATTAGTTTTTAATTACATACTAGTTGTCAACACCCGTCATGATTATAATTTAAGAGAAAATAATAGTTATATTCAGTAGTATATACCGAGAAAGAAGCGTAAGCTTCTTTTCAAGGTGAACAACAAAACTTAAAATGTAGGTTAATTTTTTGTCTACTAATGCAACAACCATGATTAATTATATAAAAATTATAACTTAATTTTTCTGTTCTTGATGTGATTAAGCAATTAATCTTGTTTTGGTAAACGTAGCATAATCTGACCTTGATTCGAGAAACAAAAGCCCGTTGATTTTGGGTCAACTTTTGAGAACTACAGTGGATTAAAAACGTGTAATTTGCTTTTCATTTGCTTGAATTGATTTTATTAATTGTTTCAGACATTAGGGTAGGTTTTTGATACAGTTTTTTGATTATATAAATCTAATACGATCAAATTGAACTGTAACCAGTTGAAATGCAAGACACAAAACCTGTATTAATTAAGCTAATTCTTAACTTGTTAGGCTCTAATACTAGTGTTGGCTCAATGAAGAGTCTCCGATTATTTTTAACAATAAATTATTAATGAATCATTATAATGAGGATGATAATTAATATTGTTTCTTCAACAACCGGCAAACAAGTGCTGTACGTGTACCTCTCTGTGTGTGTGTGTGTGTGTGTGTGTGTATATATATATATATATATATATATATATATATATATATATAGGCAGTAATGAACTTGGAAAACGACAATGAGGAGCTTGAACTGGTTTGTTTTTCCTTTTGTCCATGTTAAAAAAATGTGGAGCGAGTTTAGAACTCGTTCCAAAATAATTTTATTTTTTGTATGAAAATAAAAATGAAAACGTTTTCAATCTCAGACATAAATTATTTTTAAAAATGTGTTTAGTAATTTTATTAAAAGATTATTTTCAGTGTAAAAAACCCATTAATGTCTCTCTTTCTCTCTCTCTGCTCGAGAGAGGAGAAAATGAAAACAAAAAATGAAAAACAACTAAAAGTCGTTTTTCATTTCTCTCTTATTTTACATTAAACCAAAAAATTATTTTCATTTCTATTTTTTGTCTTTATTGCGTCAAACACCGTTTTAAAAACGTTTTCATTTTGTTTCTTGAAAAATGTAAAAAATAAAAACGAGATCAATTCCAAACACGGCCGTGGTGATTTAGAAATATTATTAAACTGTTGCTTTTTTATTAATCTGATATAACACCTGCTTTTCATAATCGCTCAATCTAAAGTGATATTATTTTAACTTAATCACTGCTATTTTTCACGTGGTACGTACCTTGTTGTGCGTTCCATATGTGTGTGTAAATTATTTAACAATAATTATTAATATTGGTAAAATTATAAATATTTGATAATAATTAAATATTATGCATTTAACAATAATCACGTGTATATATGTATATTTAACAATAATTAATCACTAGAATTAACAATATTATCCATAAATATTGTTACCTTCGGACATTAATTATTACTAATCTACATATTTATATAGAGCTAAAAATAATTTATTTTTATATATGTGCTGATTATATATGCATATAGCTATAAATAATTGTTTATTTAGCACAAATAAAGTTCCTTGATAGTTTGTGATCATTTTCGACTATATTTAAGTATATAGCTCGTTAAATTTGAAACGAAAATTTCCTTTGAAGAAAAAAAGACACATAAGTGTTTCTATGAAATATATATATATATATATATCCCTCTTTTCGAGGGCATGGAAAAAAAATGTTGATTAGGCAAACTATATTTAAATTTTGCATACTATATTTAAATTTTAAGGTATTTAAGGGAAAAAAATATAAAGCCATAGATGAGGATCGATTTGAATCCCTGACGACTAACACCATGGTTCGTAGCCACATGCTCTAGTCTTCTAAGCTATAAGTCTCATTCATTTTCTATTAGATGTGTTTATGGGAGTTTACCCCATATATCAATCGTATTAAAACCAGAAATTTAAGCTCTGTTTGATATATGTGTTCAAATTAGTACTTTTAATTTTGACTTTTAAAATTTAAAATTTTTATGAGAAAAAAATACTATAACAAAACTAAAAATTATGGTTTGAAATAACGCGCCATTAATTTGTGAAAACATCAATATAGAAATATTACTTACATGATTTTTCAATCCTTGTATATATATACATAATCTGCTCCGTTATTGTTGTCGGATAGTCAGTTATGTCAAATCAGAAAGGTTTTTATCCAACAGCTATTGTAGCGTAAAATGTGCGTACATGACAATAGTTTAATTTGACGAAGATATAGATATACCTGAATCAAATGACCAAAGAAATTGCTTTTTGTTTCACCCTAAAACACACACACACACACACACACACACACACATACATATACATATATATATATATATATATATATATATATACCGGTGCATGTATGTGAGTGGTTGCAAGGGACCTAAAAACAGTTTACTATTTTTGCCGGCGGATTTGACGATGGTTGTTAAGAAACAGCGAAATACGCGTACGTAATATTTGGCTTGTGTACTTGTCAAGAGAATGATATACTACACAACTTGTGTTTAAACAAATACCCTTAGCTTTTTAATGTTAAACCATTTCCACTTTTAACATTTTGAAATTCAATTTCGTTTACAAAATAATGCAAGTTCCTCTGATGTAATCCCAAGCTCCTTAATTAATCATATTAGCACTAAACATGCTCACACATACATATACATCTATTTATCTATATATGCATATAATAACGTTATATATAGCGTATATATATGTGTGTATATACATGGTCAAAGATTATTTAGGTCGGCAAGGATAGCGTTTCATAAATACCATGCAGACGGTCTAATTGTCCTCCAGATGGGGTGATAATTAGAAGCCGTCTTGTCTCATCACCGGCAAACTTGACTTATTTTGTTACGACAAAATCTTTGTATTAATATTATTACACGATCCACTTCCCTCACTTCTTACTGGAAAGAACAACATTTGAAAACCTTCTTATATATATATACACACACTATTTCTCGCACTACTATCTTAATTAATTATATAGTCCTTTTCTTGCCAACCAATGGCGGATGCTGTCTTATAATTAGTACTTGAGCACAAGAAAGAAGTTTTTTTTTTTTTTTTTTTCACTCTTTGTATTTTTTTGGTTTGCTTGAGCCAAACCGATTTATTATATAAGTCAAAGCGTTCTCTATTGCAATTGACCCTTTTGAAAAGAAAAAGGAAAAAAAACGCTAACAAAAACAAGTATAGTTGAATAACACTATCTCTGATTTTGAAATTTGATCGGAAGTAAACCATTTTGCTTTGTCCGATGTAGTACTTTTGTTTTTTGTTATTTTTTGAGAGGATGTATTACTTAATTAAACTATGAAGAAAGCTATATATATGTCTGTTGTATTAAATTTAGTAGAATATTTCTAATTTGTTTTGCTTGTGAGATGATGTATTTTTAATTAAACTATGAAGAAAGTCATATATATATATGTAGATATATATATATATATATATTTATATACATACAAATATATTATGTGGATCCACTTGGATATACCTAGTAAGAGAAGATTCTCTTGTCTTTTGCATTTTGCGAGCACCAAGAGATTCCTTTGTGTATTTAAATAAGTTGAGCGTGCGGAGCTTTTAGGTTAAATTTTAACATCGGCTGATTCTAAATTGCGATAAAAAGATTTCATGTTTATGTCTTTTTTTTTTTTTTCAATTTAGATGAAAATTATAGTAAGAACTCCAACTATGCTAATCATTTCATATATTTAATTAAAATGGCTAATGATTTAGTTTTTTTTTTTTTTTTTTTGTTGCTTTTCCCCACTCTAACTATTAGTTAAATTAGTTGTTTTGGAGAATGCATTTCACACTAGCTAAATATATAACTAGCATGCAGAGGCTAGTCATTTAATTTTTTGTATTATTTTATTCTTTCAACTATAATAATAAATGCAAAGGTTCTTTTTTAATTCAATAAAGTTATTTATATTTTAAATTTAATAAATATTAAAATAATCTATATTTAGTTAAAATAGAGAGTATAGTTGGAGTAAATCACTTAAAAATTGCTAATTAAAATAACTTTTTAGTTATTTTAGTTGAAATTTAACTAAAATTTTAGAGAGTTCCTTGAAGATGTTTTAAGGTGTGAAGCTAGAATCTATTTGTAGTGCCTTTTCATGCATTTCATATTATTGAAATATTTGCTATAGGAATTTCTGCTTTGGATTCTGCCATTAAATGTGCATTAAGTTGTTCATTGATTGATAAGTAAGCTATAGACTGGTTTATTTCTCAGTGAGTTACATAATTATAATGGGAAACTTAAGTTGTTTTCTTTTTCATTATCCCTGATCTTTAGTCACGAGACGAGTTTGATTCCAAATTCATTAATCTAACCACAAAAAATATTTTGAGTTTGCCAACTCAATTAGATAATACTTTCAATCAACGGATAAATTAATCAAATTAATATTGAAAATTATTTAAATTAACTTTGAGGACAATGATTGAGCACCAGCTAGCTGTGGCTGAGTTTCCATTAATACATAAAATTTATTTATTTATTTCTCGCTGAGGCACCGTCCAAACGAGTGCAACATATATACTACCTAGCCACAGTTATAACTGGCAGTTATTTGTTTTTCTCATTGTTTACGTTAGACTCCATTAAGGTGTATATATATATATATATATACACACACACACACACACACACTAGTTTTGGCTCGCGATGCACTCTATTAGTTTAAAACAACGGTTATATAAATTGTTTTTTCAAAAAAAAGTAAAAGTAGAAAAAAAAATACCTCTCACCTAAAAAAATTCTAACTTATTTTATTGTGTTTTTAATTAGTTTTATTATATTTTGTTTGAATTTATTTTTTATTTAATGGGGTGTGATTTGATTTTGTTTTAGCTCAACACATTTTTATTTATTTTTTCATTAGAATTATTTACAACATTTTCATGTGAGTAGTATTGGAAAGTTTGTGCAAGATGGTCGTAAAATGGTTATAATTCATACACATTATTTATATATTTTTATCTGTGCAGGATAAAAAATTCAGAGTAAAACAGTGCTAAAAATCGAGCTAAAAATCACTTAAAAATAAATAAACATAATAAATAATAATAATAACAATAGTGAAAAGGAAAATGATTTCAAGCCACGTGCGTGATCTATTCAAAATAACTGATATGTAAATTATTTTAAAAAAATGAATGGGAAAAAAGGCATAAAAGAAACGTGCTAGAGTATGGTGACCTAAATTCTATTTGGTCTGGCCCGAAAAGCTCGCGGTGTGACATATGTGGCGGAGCTTTAATTATGAAAATTTTTTAAGGGTCTCTGGTAGTAGTGGATGGATCAGACAAAATCGGACCACAAATAACTCTAAAATCAATAAATAAATAATAATCCAAAAATAAAACCGGCTTTTTTTCATGACCCTCAGATCAAAACAGATGGATGTTTCAGATCTATGCGTGCGTAACACGTGCCAACAGGAGCGCATCAATGGACAGGCGCTGCAGAGGTCTTCTCCAGATGGGGCCCGGCACTCACTCGATTCAACCAACGAACGCACGCCACTTGTCAAGGCTGTCGACCACATTATTTCTCGTACGTTTCAGTGCAGCGTCTTCTACAGCTGCGTCTTTTGTGACCCAATTACGAGATGACACGTGGCTTCACTTGTAATCCAATGGCTCTCATTCTTCACGTGTGGATCCACCACCAAAACCAGCTAATTGCCCTTCGACACGTGGATTTTTTTACTGAGACGCGCCACACTAAATTATTTTCTCCTCTACTGAAAAACGTATTCTGAAGCTGATTTTGGGGGATTCTCCTTTTATTGTATGAAGATATATATATATATAT
>NW_010358717.1:294194-370257 GCF_000414095.1 Morus notabilis | reverse complement strand
TATATATATATATATATTGAAAGGGGACATCATGGTGAATATTGGAAAAACATGCCAATCATTTCTTTTCTTCTCTCTTCTTTTCTTTCTTTCTTTCCTTTTTTTTCATATAAACGGCTAACCGAAGAATAAAATTGACCAAAATGCTGTTATTTTTCTTTAATAACGAGTTAAAAGAACAAATTTAAATAAAAATATATATAATTTTATTCACTTTTGCGATATTCAAGGTCAGTTTACCTTGTATAAAAACAAAAAAGTACTAACACGTGAAAGTAGAATGAAACTGCTCTTAAGTAGTTTGTAAAGTTGACTACTAATTAGAAATCCAAATCATATATGATTAATCACTAAGTGCTTGATTAATAATACTGATACATGATTATTTTGTGATTCGCTGACCATAGTTTTATAACAAGCTCTCTCCGCATTTTCAATCTTTTATTTATCAAGTCAACTAAATATTACGCATGAAAGAAATCGTTCGCATATATCCCTTGAAATTAGGATGGCTCTACCGTACGTGGCTCCACTTAATTTGCAAAGCTTATTTATTTTTATCATCTTCTTCTTCTTCTTCCTAGTCTATTTATTTATTTATTTGAGGGTAAAGATCTTCTTCCCTTATTTTCCTCCTCTAAAAATGTAAATGTAATCCCTTTTAAATAATTTGTTGGTCAATTTCATTACTTTGCCGTCCGTGCTGAATCGTTTCTTCTTTAAGTGAATCTTTTCAGAAAAATTTTGGGGAGAAACAAACATTTATTTCTCCAAATTATAACCACACTTTTTTTTTTAAAGGAAATTATAACCGCACTTATACTATGTTTGGTAAGATGGATAGAAAAAAGGAAGAAAAGAGAAATAAAATACATAGGTGAAGGAAGTAAAATAGTTTTCTCTCATATTGTTTAGTAGAAGAAAAAAAAAAGTCAAATTTAAGGCATCTTACAATAATATCGTAACACAAATAAAAATATGATGAATGGTGAAGGTGAAAATTATTATTTTACATCTTATTCTTTTGTCAAACTTTTTCCCTCATGATGAATGGAAGGATTAAAAATTGATGGGTCCCATAGATTTTTATTTTCCTTCCTTCTACATTTTCTCTCTACCAAACAACCTAAAATTTCATTTTTCTCTACAAAATCTTTCTTTTATTTTCTTTCCTCTCTCTTTTCTACCGTACCAAACACACTGTTAGAGTAGACATGAACAGTTTTTTTTCCTAAATGGAGGGATGAATAATATAGTGCTTAATGTAAAAACAGTGCTAGAGGTGAAAGAAAAGCCAAAAAATCAATTGGGCATGCACAACCTCGACGTAACATATGAAAGTGAAATCATCCTCCACGTACGGAACTTTCCCACAACTTATTATTTTTTTAATTATATTTCACCGGTGGTTAGCTACAATTTAATGTGGAGCAAGAGTATATGTTGGATAAGCATATGTGCCATTAAGCAACTTGATTCGTGTATTTTGAACCAAAAAGTCTGTTTGAAATGGTGTTTGTTAAACTTTTTTAAGATTCATTTTGAATAATTGTTTTGACAACTTAAACCAAAGAAGTAATCCGAAATCCAGAATACGTACCCTCGTCCCCCGTTAAAATGTTTTCAAGATTTTGAACCAACATGCATAGCCTTTTTTACTCAAACTCACACTTCTCCTCTCAGCAAAGAAAATAAAAACAACTTTTAATGACACACATCTAAACACAATTTCAAGTTTTATTTTCTTTTCAGACTACACATCAACTGATTTCCAAACATTATTTTAAACTAAAAGTTTTTATACTTTTTAAACTTTTTTGTTTTAAACCATCACATTTGGAGCCTATTTATCAAACGGCCCACAGATTCACATAGCCTTCCTTATTTGATCAATAACAAGTAGATCAGTAAAAGATTGGCTCTATGTAAATAACTAACTTTATCTCATCACTAATAAGTAGATCATCACATAGTTGCATATATAGCGTTTCAATAATTTCATACATCACTCTATTATATAAGGGCTCATTTAGTTCGCTGATGTGAGTTTTTAATTCGAGTTGATATGTCACTTTATGTGAGAGCTTTTCATTGTAATAAAAAAAAAATTAGATGTGACTGTTTCTGAGAACTTTTTATTGTAACAAAACTCGAATCGGTGAAATGAACGTGACCTAAGTGTACAGTTCAAATCCCCAATCCCGACCTCAAGTTTCAAAAAAAAAAAAAAAAGTAGAGTAATGCCAAATTGCTCAATTGTCCTGGAGCGATAATTTCGAGTCACACTGTCTCTTCTTTTAGCAAGCTTTGCCAATTTCCCTACCCGTCATTCTCAATAGTAGTAAATTAAAACCTATGACAAAGAGATCAATTAGAGAGAATTAACTATTATGAAGGCCAGTGATGTCACAGCTTCAGATACATCAACCGATATTAAAAAGGGATTAACGTTTATAAACTAATGTGAAGTCATCTGAATTGTCTTGATTAGAGAGAATCTACTAATATTTTATGATTAAATTTATCTTTCTTTTTTCTGGTATCGAGAGCATCATTGGGCAGTTTTCTATGGGATAAAGACGGTGACTCAATAATTAAATAAATTGCCAATTGTGTATTTTAAAGTAGACGGACCAAATGGAGGGTTGTTGTTGACAGTGTTGTCTTCTTTGTCCTGTGATTTGAAATGCCTTGTCATATTGTTAGCTGATTTTCCTACTTGATCATTGCTTGGTTCAAAACTAAAATTGAAATACATGAATTTTGCGAGAAGGGTGTTTTGTGGATTCAAAATGTACCCAATTTAGTCCAATCATACTAGGTATGAAAAGGTTAAAACCATCAGACCTATTTTCAAAAAAAAAAAAAAAAAAAAAAAAACCGACCCAACTAACTTTTAACTGTTTAGTTCATAAATATAATTAGAAAGTTTGAATAAAAATTTAAATTTTTATGAGCAAAACTTTTAACCTCTTACTTGCTTAAGATGGAATTATAGGTGTAGATAGTGAAGTCTTGTACAACAAATTATGTTCTTGTTATTTGTACTTTTGATGTTATTTTTAAAACTACCTATCATATTTTGACCGGCCCTGTAATTTAATTGAATAAAAGCTTGAGGGGTGCAATCCAAAACATATGGGAAAAAAAAAAGACCTACAAGAATTTTGATGTTACATTTCAACGCGGCCAATTTCTATTATAAAAGAGCGCGTCTATCATTTTTGCAACATTTATTCCACTATACGGGGTTTTAAAATAATCAATCTAATCCCATTATTTTTTAGATTTAGATGTTTATAATCTCTTAGGGCCATTATAATAAAATATAATCAAGAAAATTACAAAGATACATTTGCTTCAACTGAATTAGATCAATTAATTTTACAAAATATTAGAAGTTTGAATTGTTCCAATAAATTAGCTAAATTTATCAGAATCCTTGTGGAATGAAGTAAATCTAAGGCAAGTCATATGTTTATTTACATACAATTATTTTAGCTCCTATAGTTTTCTTTTTTTTAAATCTTATTTTCACGTTTAGTTTAGAAATATGTTGTAATAGTGTCCCTAGAAAACAAAAAAAATGAAACTAGAGCACTTCTATTTGCCTCCATAGGGTTCTAATCCACACTAATATGTCAACTTTTATAAGCTAAAACACAACTTTTTCAACTCATTTTTCAAGAAATTGCGATCCACAAGGCACAGACTCATATCAAATTAAAATGGGTAGATTTTAAGTAGAAATGACATTGCATAGCATTTTTCAAAAGAAAAAGAAAAAGATTAGCAAAGCAAGTAATAAAACTCTCTCTTCCGGTCAGTAATTGCCTAAATATGGTCATTTAATAGGATTTACTTATGGTCATCATGTTACCCTTTTTGAAACTCTTTGTGATCAATCAAAAAATTAATTAAGGAAGGTTTTTTTCTCCAAGTTCCAACCAGTGGGTTTTGTTTTATGGGTTCTGCCTCCGTTTGTTTTATTAAAATATTAATGACGGAAGCTTTTTGGTCCAAACTAATGATGGAAGTTGCCAAACCTTACTGTTGTTGGTTACGAAGGAAAGATCTTTTTTAACTCAAGAAAAAAAAAAAAAAAAGAAGAGGAAGAATGAAAAAGGAGGAGGAGGTTTCGTTGATCGAGTATGCGGTGATGATTCCGTTTTTTTTTTTTTTTTTTTTTTATAAATAAGTTGAATATATTTTACAATTTGAAAACGCACTCTAACAAAATTTACTAGACAAATTTTTCTTGAGCTATTTTTTTTTATAGTGAGTTCGTTTTTAAATTTTCAACAAAAGGTTTTTTAATTATTAAATTTTTTTATTTTTTAAGGAATGTACACCGTTAAAACCATCTAATAAATTATGAACATCCCTGACTATCTAAATATTCTTATGCTAAATTACAGCACAACACATTAAATATATTATTTTCACACTTGTTCGTGACAAATATAATATTGACATTAAAAATTTACATTAAAGATGGTCTTAAAATATTAAAAGGAGATAATAACACAAACCTATTAATCACAATACAAGAATATATCCCGTGTTTGTGAGAAGAATATACCATTTGGTTATATTTAGAAATTTATTCATTTTTGTTTGATTTGTATTTGTAGAATTTGTGTTTCTTAGTACTAAATTCTATACGAATGCCATATGTTCTTATTAGTAAATCCTTTATTTACAGAGTGAGATAGTGTTTTTGAATAGACCAGATTCAAATTATTTTTTTGTTTATCTCGTAAATAATGAATCCTTTTTATACAAGAATCGCATATTGTTCTTTTTCTTTTTTGGTGTTAAAATCACAAATTGTTCGTATAAAAAAAATTATGAGAGCTAAACATTTTTCAATTTACCTGGTTAATCTTGTATTTATAAGATAAATCCTTTACCTATTAAATTCAAAAATTTGTCTTGACCAGTAAATAAGAGAATTTTTTTTTTTTTTTTGGAAATTGTCAATAAGAGATTTTCCTGAACCGTTTTTCTATTTTTTTTTCTTTACAATTGGAATTACATATGTATGGACTTTCAATTCAGTAATGATTCACCATACAACTTGTTAAAGATCTATGCACTTGATTAAAGATTTGTAGACATGTTTAATTGCTACAAATTTTGTAAAAATGATTACGGAGCGTTCATGAAAATTTAAGAACTGGGTAAAAAGGCTTTCAAGGCGAAATTTAAAAAAAAAAAAAAAAAAAAAAAAAAGATTTACATAACATAAAAAGTTAAAACCAAGCAAGAAACGCACAAGGATAAACTCTCAAGTGAATTAGCGTTGCAGTTCTGCTCAGACGACTTGCTTTAGCATGTAACATCTAACACACTCAATCAAAAGATTCTTTATTATCTGTCTCAAAAAACCGACCAAACCGAACCGTGTATAGACGTATGTTGAATTGGCGTCGCACTTCTGCTCGGATGACTTGTTTTAGCATCTACCACACTCAATCATAAGATTTTTATCATCCGTTAGTCTCAATCCAATACTCAATTCCTGAACGTAGTTAGCAAAATATAATTGAAAGATTAAATGATAAAAGATGTGGACACTTGAATTTGGAATTTTTTTTCAACTCTACAACTTTTTAACATATTTCTAGTAGAATTAGATCGCGTCCTTTTGGTTCACAACAGACAACACACTGATCGGACAAGGACTCTATAGTGGGATTGTAGAGCATCAAACTCTAAATGCATCCTACATGAAGAAGGAAGAAAGAAAGGCATCCTTACCGCTAAATCAACTCATTAGTGGTATATTTGAATTTATTTGTGTTCTAAAAAGGATATGTTAAAATTTTCTCCATAAAATAATGTTAAAAAGATGTTTTTCCCCCTAAAACTATAACCCATACTTTGTTGAATAGTTCCTAGACGGGAAAAGAACAGAGAGAGTTTGGATGTTATGGCTGAGTTGATGTTAGCAATTCAACTGTATTAGTTATTGTACCGCATCTAATAAAAATGAACTTCTAAAATGAGCTCGGCATATTTGGGTCTCTCTCTCTGCATAGCATTAAATCCTATTATATGTGGTGTGCAACACTAGTTGGCACGAAGGCAACGTTTTTCTATTATTGGTATCAACTTTATTCCCTAACTTTTATACCAACTTGAGTTGTCATTTTTTTAATAGTAGGTGTTTAAAAGATTACCGCATCAATTACAGATTGCACCTACAAAGAAAATAATGACAACCCAAGAATTGGTGTAAAAGTTGTGATTAAAGTTGGTGTCCTTACCATTATGATGTAAGATCAACGTGGGTCTAGCTGATTCCAGTTGCGACACCTCAATCTGTGTTCGTGATACATATTATTTTTCATTCGATGGCAAACGCAGAAGAAGGATCTTTTGGGTTGCAACTCATGCTTTTGAAAGCAATTTTCCCAAAGATATGGAATTCTGCTTAAAGTTAAACCGATGTTACAAAGCTTTTTTTTTATAAAAAAAAAAAAAAAAAAAAAAAAGGATATGGCGTGAAATTCTCTTCAAAGATCATGAGTTGGAAAATTCAAAATTTGCAATCTTCCACATCTATCAAAAGCAAAAGCAAAAACAATGATAGCAAGAAATAACCCATGCACAGACCAATTCCTTCCCTGTCAAGTTTTAGAAGTTTCCTTCTTTGACACTCTCAAAAAGATTCAAATATTCTACAATGCGAATTCACTCGAGTGTTGGCAAAAGAAGGAAACATCTATCCTTAATAATGGGTTACATGAACTAAAACATCTTTAATTGTATATAAAACACAAAAATCGCACACCTTTCAAAATATTTCAAATATGTGGGTGACTGTTGTATTTCGTATGTTAAAGATATTTCAAAATAGAAGAGTGTTGAGAAAAGTGCATATGTGTGTTGTCCCACATGAAAAGTGAATGAGAATGTGAAGTGATTTATATACATGGAAGGACCCTAGACCTAATAGGTTAATCTTTTGGGTCAAGTTGGACTCCTCAAGTGTGTTGAGCCAGTTTCACATGTGGAGTCTCCGCAACAAAGAGTATAGCATTTTGTTAGATAAGCATGCTTGTATAAACCGGCTATTATGGTGAGATGACTCAAATCTGAGTTCTCTTGACTAAGAAGCCAATCTGCTTACGACTCTGTTATATATCAAGAGCTTTAGCAATTATGCATATGTTACTTATACTGTTTAAACGACATAGACGTCTTAACATATGTATGTTATAATTTCTTTCCTGGTTAAACTACGTAAACTATGACTTAGTTTATAACTTGGCTAACTAATTACTATGTGAGAGTTAACTGAGTTATAACCTATAGGTATATAACGCTACAAGTTTAATACATATGTTAAACACATTAATGTTTCTAATTTCTATACTTAATCCATTATAATATATGTTTTGTACACATGTAAACACAGACGAACACACCGATATATCTAACCTGTATATACAACTTATCTAAAGGGAAATGGCTTTACAACCAATCTAAGAGCTAACTTAATCCAAACCAACCTCAAGTAAAAGCTAAGTTGGGTTAACCTGAATAGAGGTAACATATTGAGTTGGTTTAGGTGGTTTATAATGTTTCAACTATCTTGGACTGGGGGTAGGCTATGGCTCAAAACTTGCCAACTTAACCACCCCAAACCACAATAGACAGTTTGCAGAACCCAGAAAACACACATGCCGACTTCTAAATTGAAGCAATCCAGATTGTAGTTTTAGCACAATCGCTAAATAGCTTTGCTAGGACAGCAAAATACAAGCCTTTTAACTGATAGCATTTTAAGCTGTCTATTTCTTATTGGAGGTGCACATCGTGGAAAACATACATTGGACTCCAAAATATACAATGCCCATTGGACTCCAAAATAAAAAAAAAAAAAAAAAAAAAAAAAAAAAAAAAAAAAAAGAGGAACAAAACAAAACTTGAAGCAAGTTGGGTTATGCTTTTTAGCAAAGCGTGCGGTCGAAGTTGACTGGAACAGAAAAACACCAGGCAACTCAACCATAGTAAATGTTGATACACAGGTTGAACTGTCCATACGGCATGAACCAACTAGCTTCATTTCTTTGCTGGCATGTATAAATGGAGCTCACGTGGTTGCAGGCATAAAGGTAAATCCACACCTTAACTTCTAATATTGAGTTCTAAAGTTGAATTCTCCACCCAGTTCAAAAACAAAATGCGGAGGTCATTCAATGCCTATCATATCATGTTGCCCCAAAAACGCATAAACAGCTAAACTCAGGTATGTAACTTAGTGCTGCCCAGGATTTTTCTTTAGCATAATCATGCTAGCACGTAATTCAGACAATTAATATGAAATTATCTAGAAGTCACTCTAGACTCTCCATTTATGTTTACAAATGGAGATCATATTAGAGGCACCAATATTTTCTGTTGAACGTTACTTAGCCATCAAGTTGCCACATCAATTGATAAACAAAAAGCAACCGTCTAGAATGAAGTAAGAGGAATGCTAAATACAGACTCTATTACAAACTTTGTTACAGACTCTAGCCTAATCTTTTGACACGTGTCATCTCTATTTTCTGAAAAAACTAACTTAATAATAAGTCATTGCTTTTACAGTTATTTACAAACATGCCATTACTCTCTTTTGGCTCCTAAATCTAACGACCCTACACAATCCAATAGAAAAAAAAAAAAAAAAGAGCGTGAGAGAGGCTTGCATACAATGGGGAGATACTTTTTTGCAATTCTCTTGAGAAGAGAAAAACAACTCCTAAGGTACATAATTTTGCTTGACCTTTGTTTTCATTTTCGTTTTCAACGGTTTTTCTTTTCTTTTTTATTTTTTCCTGTTGAGGCCGCTGATATATGTTTTGCTTCAATTCTACTGTATATAATTTGCGCCAGCTTTTTTAAAAAAAAAACTTTTGTTGTTTATGGTTTTTTCTTTTCTTTTTTTTTTCCCCCTTTTTTTCCCGTTTTGAAGCCATCAATCGTTTTTTAGTTTTTCTTTTCATGAGAAGGATATGTGCTTGAAAGATAGGACGAAAAAACCTATTTTTATCATGAAGGTTTTAGAATAGTTATTTTGTAAGTTTTAGCATAAGAAGACTTAATTTGACAGAGTGTTGTTTTTATTTGGATTATTCTATTTTGCAATCAACTATATTGAAAATTTTCATTATTCACAGTTTCAAACAAGCATGCCATGTCAAAGATTTTTTTTTTCCCTTTCTTTCCTTCGTGTTCTTGTCAAAATTTTCTGCCTTGTTCTTTGCTAAAATATGCAAGGCTCTCTCTATCAAAACAAAGGAATATGCGATATCATCTGTGCAAGGCTATCTCTTTCTTCTTTTCTTTTTTCCTTCCATTAATATGTGTAAAATCATTAGAAGACAAAAGCTGGTGCAAACTATGTACTTTAGGAGTTGTTTTTGTCTTCTTCTCTTGAGAAAAAGATTTATTTTTGGCTTAAAAATCATTGCATTTAGAAGCCAAAAGAGAGTAATGGCATTCTTGAAAATAAGCGTAAAAGGAATGACTTAAAATAGAGATGACAAGTGTTAAAAGATTAGGCTAGAGTATGTAACAGAGTCCAAAATAGGGTCTGTATTTAGCATTCCTCATTAAGTAATAATCTAAAGAAAACACCTAAAGAGAAAAGTATAACTCTAAAAAATAGAACAAGCTTGAAACTAAGGATAGTCATGAAATCATCTTCAAAGACAGATACAACTTTTTCGGTTTTTCCTCATAACTATTCTCTTTTTCAACATGGTTGTGTATTGCATAGAACAGTGTTAAAAAGCCTGGAAGTATGACTTCACTGACCTTTCTGAAGATACAATTGAACTAATTCAGTTTTTGACTGCATTTAGGTGCTTCTTCCTTTTGGCTTAGAGAAGAAATAACACCTCTGACAGCTGCAACAGCAGAGTCTCCCCTCTTGACAACTTCCTCAAGCTCACCAATCCTCTCAGATAGTACTCCAGCAGTTGAGTTAGTGGACTGGACCAACTTGTTTGTAGTTTCCAGAGCACTGCACAACTGGCTTAAAAAAAATTATATAACTTAGATGTCTCGTATTTCTGGAAAAAGCGATTCGATTTATGGGATTTGGTATAATACTTATGAAATCGATGATATCGATGAGATTAATATTCAAATATTTCTTCTTAGAACGTATTGATTTGACCTCATATGGATAGGGCTAGAGAAAGAGGAAAAAACCAAAGATTTCACATTGATAATTTCATACATTTTCGCGAACTTTTAGCGCTTAAACAATGTGCTCCTCAAATTTCAGTTCCCATCATCCGTTTCCCCTTAACTTTGCATTCGAAGTATCAAACTGTCTCCTTCAGAGACAGAAACATCACTTGTCACACATAAATATATTAATGCAAAAAATCAATGAAGGGAGAAAATTTGATACACTTCGAAGTTGATGGGAGCAAACGGATGATAAAAAATGAAATTCGAGAAGCACATTGTTTACGGTGCCAAAAGTTCGGCGGAATTAATGAGATTTATTCTCAAGTCAAATTGCATTATGTTCTATTGAGATTTCCAATAATCAAAATCAGTCCAAATTTGTACAATGAATGGTGGCATTATAATCAAATCACCTTTAAAGTTAGAGCAGTCCACGAATGGTCTGAGCCAGCAAGCGCCTCGTTCAGATTCTTGTAGTTTTCCTGAATCAAACAAATAAATTTACTTCTTTCTGATGCTAATTTAACCAAACATTTTCACACTTAGAATAACCACAACAGAAATATGCAAAACATGAAAAATTCGCAAGCATTGAAGAAAAATATTGAAAAGCTTTAGAATTTCACAATATCCCGATCTGGATTACGGAGAACCGAATTTAAGATCGTTAAAACGAAATAGATGAATCGATTTGGAAATGAGAAATGAAAATCGAAGAAAACTAAACCTCGAAGAGTTTAGGGAGATCAAACGTCTGAGAAGCGTGAATTGAGGAAGAAGACGAAGAAGGAATATCGAGATGAGGTTGTGAAGAAGCATCGGAATCGGAATCGCCGACGTCGCTGAGAAGATCGCCAATGCATAGAAGAGGTCCTCCGACTCCTCTCATTCTTCTATTTCTCGCTTTCTTTCTTTCACTCTGTACTATTTTTCACTTTTTCTCACAGCATTTTCTCGGGAAAATTAGAAAAGGAAAAATTAAATTAAGTTATCCCTGATTTTTATGGACATAAGAGTTATACCAATTTAGACTTAATTAATTAAATTACAGTGACACCTTTAACAGTTAAAACTTAAAATCGTAAATAATTTTTTTTAAAAAAAGGTTTAGCCCTTAAATATTATACAACCAAAATTCCTTAAAAAAAGTGCAAAATATATCATTTTTTAGAAGTATATATTTATTTATATTTTTATAGAATCCATTGAAAATAATAGGATATACAACCAATATACTTTAAAATTTATGAGAAACTAACGATTTTTCATTCTCTATAAGACATAATTACTATAGTTATATACGGCCCCGTTCACTTCACCAATACGAGTTTAGAATTCGAGTTTTGTTACAGTAAAAAGTTTTCACAAACAATCACATCTAACTTTTTTACTACAGTAAAAAGCTCTCACATAAAATCACATCTCAACTCGAATTACAAACTCGAATCAGCAAAGTGAACGGACCCTACATCAGCAAAAACTATAGTTCTATACATTATCGTAATGAATTAAGTGACCACACGTGTTCAGAAACAAATAAAAAATTGAGATTTCATAGACATGAGTATCAAAATTGTTAACTTTTTAATAACTTTGAGAGTTATTTTGTGTCATTTTAAACTCTATGGGGGGAAATTGAGACAACCATTGTTGTTTTAGGGCTAAATTTTAAATTAACCCTTCTTTTTTTTCCTTCTTTTGAGTGCGTTTTCCCAAATTCTAAGCCCTAAATTAAACTAAATTGCCGGGCACCTTACTCTAGATTGCCGTAGCAACCACCGGTAAGCAACTCCTCTTTTCTCTTT
The DNA here is from genome assembly GCF_000414095.1 of Morus notabilis. Lineage (NCBI taxonomy): Eukaryota > Viridiplantae > Streptophyta > Magnoliopsida > Rosales > Moraceae > Morus > Morus notabilis. The sequence goes on along the minus strand of NW_010358717.1, from coordinate 358,252 downwards.
CTTAGCTCCGACGAATTCGCAGTTTCCTTTAAAACCCACGCTGTTAAGTGTTTATACAATATTATATATATATATATGCACAGACACACACATATACATGTTTTGAATTTACGTTGTTTATTCAACATTACGATCTATTTTTTTCTTTTCTTGTGCTAAATTCATGTCAAGGATTAATTACTCCTGACAGTCAGAAGCTGCCCAGAATATCATTTTCCCTATAATTGTAGTCTGCAATTGCGAATGGCAGGCCAAGAGAATGTTAAGCAGCTTGAGGATTGCTCGGTCTCCGAGTATGTTGTTTCTAACCCTTTCTTGTTCTCTCTCTTTCTTTCTATTGTTTTGCATTGCTCTTTTTCCCATACTTGGTTGCTTTCTTTTTGTGCCCGTGAACTCTGAATTTTTAACTTGTATTTTTCAGCTGGTTTAGAAGTAGAAACTTTTGAACCCTGAAAGTAGTATTCTCTTGATGCTATTATTGGTTGTGAATAGAAGATTTTACTTGTTCCTTATCCTTATGACATTGTTATGTCATTGAGATATTATGTTAGGATTTATTGTCAAGAAAAAAAAAAGTCATACTTTTGTCTTTCTTTTCCTTAAAGATCTAGAAAGATGGTATTTTTTTTTTTAGCTCATTATCTGATGCTCTTTTTATTGTTTGTGTCGTTTGAGGTTTACTTATCTCTTAGTTCTTCTGAGTAATACCTTTCTTTTGAATTAATTCTATTTACATTTCAGGATTTAATGGTTTTAATGTTCACTAAATTTGAACATATATTCATTGGCGTACTGATTTTTTTATCACAACTCAGGCTGACAAAATTAGTCAAACGTCCTTCACAAGGTTTAGCAAAGTTTGTGTGCATTTTCATGTCTCCCGGATGTTGAATATTGGAATAAAGATACCGTTTCTATTTTTTTTTTCCCTTCCTTTCATGCCATCCATACGTTTTGAATGTCACCTATTGTTTCATGTTTTGATTATTAGTAGTGTTGGAATCTCATTTTGTAAATTTAATTGACCTAAAATATCAAAGTTGGAATTCAGGAATTTAGGATACTGACCGTGGATAGCTCAAACTTATGCAATATGGATTATGGTGGCAGTGATAATTTTATGACATCTAAATGAAATGCTAAGAGTAGTTGAGCATTGTATAACTATCGTTCAAAGATTGGCAAAACTGTTTAACCAAATCCAAGTCATCGGACTCATTTCCTTGTTAGTTTTTATTCTGCTATGCTGTGCTGCAATTTGGTGAGCGAGCTTGATGCTTACATCATTTTGCTTATCTGATGCTTAATTTTTCTTTTCAAGAAGAAAATAATTGAAACCTTGGATCACTCAGTTTTACCTTGTTGCCGAAATTTTCTTTTAAACCTTCATGAACATTTTTTTTTATTGATGAACAGCCATAAATATAACTTTTAACTTGCGATAGCGGACTCTCTTTAATATTTTCTGGCCCCTCTTTTCTTTTTTCTTTCTCGTCTATTTTTCTTGGGAAATTCTTGGTTAAAATTGCCTTAAAACGATAGTTGACGAGCTTTACCAAATATGGATTGTGTGCAGAGCATTGGGAACTTGGGTGTTCTCAGTAGCAGGGGCGTTGCTAGCCATTCCCGTGGGAATAAAAAGGAAATCTTTGGCACCCCTTGTGTTCTTTGGCACAACCGGAACCATGCTTGATATCATCATGGGAATAAGTGCCTGCGAACGGGAACACGCGGAACGCCAAATGAAGCTATTGGAAGCCCAAAATTCTGCAACTGATGGCTCTTTAACTGAGAGTGGAGCTGAGTCTTAATTTCAGAAGTATATTACTGTGTTATCTATGTTTCTGAGGCCCCGGTGCTGTTAGCGTCTCCTTCAATTTGTTGAATAATAAAATTCCAGATACCCCTGTTTTGGAACAGCTTTTGTTCTGTATCACTCAATGATGGAAATTAACCCGTGTGCTAAAAAAAAATTAATACAAAGTGAGTGAAAAGCATTTCTTCCGGCTTTCCTTGTAGTTTGTGAAGCTGTGGAATTGTGTCGTGAGACTTTATGTATGTTTAGCAGTAATTCTTAGAGCTTAAAATTAATTTTTTAGCCGTCCACAGTTAAAATTTGTATTCAGTAAAAATCATAAAAAGTTATTCTTAAAGAAATTTTGAAGAATTTATAGTCAAAATTAAAAACAAAAACAGTACAAAGACAACCCGTGTGCTAAAAAAAATAAGCAATTCTTCCGTCTTTCCTTGTAGTTTGTGAAGCTGAGGAATTGTGTCGTGAGACTTTATGTTTAGTAATTATTCTTAGTCTAAAATTAATTTTCTAGAATTTATAAAAAATTTACAGTTAAAATTAGAAGCAGCCTAAAGACAATTTTAACTTTTAAATTGTATGACAATCACCTTAAAATACAATCAATAAAACTTTCATAATACTCATAATACTTTTAGAATCAATACTTGTATAATTATTGTTTATCTCACACTAAATTACTTTTTGTAGTAGCTGTTTGTTTTTTTTTTTCAGCATAGCTAATAGCAATTTTTTTAATATCGACGACACTACCAAACTGGCCCTTAAACCAACGAGCTGTAATTGTGCGTGTCTTGGATACTTACCCACAAATAAAATATGATAATACAACAGATACAATCGAGCGTTAGAAAATGTCCTAATATTTCAGGACAGATTTTAACCTTTACATCAATTATGCACCTATCCTAAATGTTACATATTTTAGAGCTATTCTAAAAAATGATAAATTTTTTTAAGAAATGGTCATAAAAATTCTTTGAAGAAAACTCATGTTTTATCGTATTTTTTGGAGCCTGCATCCTCCGTTCTTCCATGCTCTTGAATGAACATTTTATAGTTGGCTTTTGGAATTACATTTTCCAAAATTTTTCAAATACATAATTTTGGACACATTATTTGACCCTACGTCCTCGGTTGTTCCAATCACTCTAGACCAGCCATATTTCTACCAGGAATGAGGAATTTAATCAGTTTTCTAATGATACACTTTGATCTGAACAAACTTTGGTTCTGAAACATGGCATCCACACTGAAACCACTTCAAACCTACCATTTTCTATATCCAAACTGGGATTTACAGAGACTTCAAATTTCAGAGGACTGTTCTTACCTTGTTGCAGCAAGGCTTTCAAAAGAATCAGCCATATGAGATAAAAGTTCATTTTACTTCCAAGATGTTCCTTGCCCTTCAAGTCCACGCTCTTATCTGCAGCTGATGAACTAGATCCCAAATCTCCCAAAACCCCATCGGCATGGAATTGAGTGGCGTTTTTCGGATCAGCTTTACTCTCATTATGTGGTCTTCTGAAGCTCGAATATATTCTTTCAGCCTTGATGTTTCCAAATAAGATCTCTGCAGCTTTGTTTCTGACAAGAAGTGGCACATGCTCCGACTCATCCCATACATACAACTATAATTGGATTGAAATTCAAAGCGTCATTGACTAGTAGGTAAGGGGTAAAAAATGTGTTGAACCAAAGAAGTTAATGACAAATCTTTACCATGAAAGGCCGGTATATGAAGCTTACTGTGTGCAGACGGTTTGAGCTTTCTGAACAATATAAAGGGGGCGCATCCTTCTCAAACATAGATCTAGGGCAACGAAGAAAAAGATGACATTCATGTTCTTTTAATGATGGAAAAGACAATAAAACAAGAGATTTTTCTGCTATTACCCTTGCTCCACGTTTAAAGGGGAACCGCATAACTGACAACCAGTACAAATGAGATCAGTAGCTAAACTAGAGTCTCCTGTTTTATAAAGTCTCCTACTGATGAACATCTTTTCTTTTTCGGGCTCACCAAGGGTTGTAGCAATAAGTGGCAGAAAAATTTCACCGACAGATGCGTAAAAGACTGCTTTGCACACATCAGTTAGGCGTAACACTTCCGACAGCAAAAAACAGTCCTTGGATTTCCTCTCTTCTGGAAGTTTCCAGTTCCTTGACCACTGTATATTCTTTAACACGAATCGTTGTCAGTAATTTTGAAAGAGTGAACTTCTAGGATTATGTAGTGTAATACGCATTATGGACATTAGCAGGATATGTATGTATGTGTGTAATTGGAAATTATAACATTTCTGTTTGTAAGTATCACCAAGTATGGAAAACAAAAAAGGACGAACATGCTTCACATAAAATATCAGGAAGCCAACTCTACAAGCACAAGGAATGTAATAATAAAGGACAAAATAGAACTTAGTTTTGTTATCTCTTAGTTCTAGCAAAATTTGCACTTTACGTCAATCTATACTGTTGGGAATAAATATAACCACCAAGGCCTAAGCACATGGGGCTTACTCAAACAATGTGGTTTGCTAGATAGAAAATTATATCTCATGAGTCTTCATTGTCAGTTTAACCCAATTATTCATCTAGAACTTATTTTAGCCAAAATAAAAATCATCTATAACTTAATTTTAACATCTGATCCATTCCAATACATTAGCAAATAAGTAGTTTGGTAAATTGCTGAATATGACTATGACTAGTGCAACACTTTAGCAATCTGATAAGACGATTGTATGATTTTATAAACTAGCATGAAGTGTGAAACAAGAACTTGTCAGAGAGATATCATATATCAAACAAACTTAAGGGGAAAGGGGGGAACTCAGGAGATTTCTAGAGTAGGGGCAACCCACCCATAGGGCCTTTTGACTGCATAATGGAGAAAATGTCAACCCTGGGGCACCTCTGGCAGATGTACGATTTGGATTATACAATGCTTATGAAGCAGGTGCAACGGTGATTCCAAGGAATCTCCGTAACCAGCCACATATCATATGTACTGTTTGATTTAAATCGTATGGTTACAATCTATGGTCCTATAAGGTACGTATGATATGATAGGCTGCCCCCACCGAAGAAATTCAACAGAAAGAGAGAGAGTTGCTATACTTTTCGTGTATGAGGACAAAGAAAAATACCCCATGGCAGTGCGGTTGTATGCTGCAAAAGGTGTACGCGGCTCGTTTCACCCATTCTATTACCTTCCTGAGCTTTTCCTTAACTGTTATCCCTACTCGACAGTCTGCCACTAACTCATCCAAACCTAAACCACTCAGATATAATAACAAAATATATTAAAACCATTGAATTTTTATTTCGTTACCTGAACGAGTTTTATTTACTTGTATGGACTATATAGCTGATTCTTTCCTACTTATTGGTCACTAATGAGTGTTAGTGAGCAAGTGTTCCCAATTTTTCAGAAGATAATTTCCTTAGTCTAGACAAATGAAATACATAGACAACCTGTCAAAATTTAACAATGAAGCTCAAGATCCTCTCAAAAAACCTATTATTTTGTCTTAAATTTAATGGGTTTGTTTAGCATTACTTCCTTAAAGCAATTTTCGACTCGCCAAATCTAAAAGCTGCTTATGGGAGTGCTTGGATAACTTTTCAGATGACTTCTCAAGAAAGCTCTTCTAAAAAGAATTTGAAACCTATAGCATCACTGCAAAAATTTTAACATCACTCTAATATTTTTTTTGCCTATTAAAGAATTTAAATTTTTTTTTCCCATTAAGTACATTAAAAAAAAAATGTGTTTCCATACTTACTAAAAAGTCATAACTTTTACTTCTTTTTTTTTACGGATGCAAAAGCTATGCCAAACATACATAAGGATTTTGTAAATTGTAACCCATAATAATATTTTGTGTTTTCCTCTTCACAAAGTGAAAATGATAAAAATATAAATAAAAAAGAATTGTACCCTTCGAGACAAGTGATTGATAAGGGTGTACTAGAGGAAGCAAGGAAGAACAGTAAATGGCTCTACCCTCCAACACATGTCCATATTTCGTTATCTTAACATCTGAAACAAGAAACCCAGAACCAAATAAATAAATAAATAAAAATAAAAATACGGGGCTAAAAATAAAATAAAAATTAGGAAAAAGAAAATACTTTGTAACAAAACGACATCACCGGGAAGGGCGACGGAAGCGAAATGCTTTTGCCAAATGGAGATGGGGAAGAAAGGTCTGGTGTCGTCGCCGACATGAATGTCCTTTCTCACTATCTCTCCTCCTTTCCATAGCTTGTACTGCGTGCAATGCATTTTCCCCATTTGTTGTCACCGATCGCTAAAAACGACACCAATTAAGGAAAGAAAGAAACGGAGAGAAAAATACCTGAAGAGGAGTGGATGGGTGAAGGAAGACGAGAAGCTGGACAAAGTCGCCGACGTGAAAAGATGCCTTCGAGAGATCGATCAGCGGTCCGTACCATCCCACTGCAGATGTCATACTCTCTCTCTCTCTCTCTCTCTCTCTCTCTCTCTCTCTCTCTCTCCCCCCCTCTTGTGGGATGGTGGGAAGAAGGGCTTTTTGGCGCGTAAGGGTTCAGAGGGAGTGTTTGGTTACCCAGAGGGAGTGTTTGGTTACAAGGAGTAGACTATTCTTCTCCTTTTCAGTTTGATTGTAGAATTGATTTTTTTTTTCTTCAGAAAAATTTACATTCTAGAATTTTAGATGGAATTAGTCAAATTTTTTTCCTTCCCTAAAGTATTAACTAGTAAATCAGTATTTCACCACTTAGATTAGCTAATTGCAAATTAGTACACTTTAAAAAAAGTGATCAATTTTACAATACCTATAATTCGAAATGGCAATATGATGAACGTCAAGATTTCAAAATGCAAGGTGTAATTTTCTAATAATCTCAAAAAACATAGTATAAAACTTATAAACATCCCCTTTAAAATTAAAGTGACATAAATATCCTTTTATGGTCCCAAAAACATCCTCAAAAACTGGGAATACCTAGCATTTATTGTTAACGCTTGCGCAGTTTTATACTCAGCACATTCCCAGATCTACCTTCTGTAATGATGCATGGTTTCAGATTAATGCATAATAAAAAGTTATTACCAGATAGTAATCATATATATAAGTAGATTAAAAACCCGTTTGTTTTATATACTCAAACTTAAATTATTGATTTTACTACGTAATTTCCTCTCACAAAAAATTTAAATTTCAAATGTGAGAATTAAGAAGTATAATTTGAGTATACCTTCCGACCCGAAACTCTACAAAGATGAAGAGAGCTGTAAATTTACCACTAAACTACGCGGATAACCACTATAACAATTTGCTAAACCTTGATTACCTCAACAATTCCATAATTTGTAGGTGGCAATATCAAAACTTCAGGAAAGGAGAAAATTAGACACTTGAAGTGGGATAAATACTGAGCACATGTATACTAATAATATACAAACGAATAAAACCTAAGCATTTCTCTAAGAAAATAAAAAATAAATAAAGCTAAGAAAATGCAAGTCAATAAATGAATAGACGAACATTAAAATACTATGAAAGAACTGCACATTATAAGTAGACAAAAAGGCAAATCCTTCTCTAAATAAATAAATAAATAGAGTAGAAACAAACAAACCAAAAACCAAAATAGCATTTTGTAAAGAATAAACCAGATAGCATTTTAAAAGATAAAGTGGAACTGAAGTCTTAACAATTTCATTTCTCTAATGAACATAACATGCCACTGTGAAACCCGGCCAATTAAAGCCTTTTTTTCACAATTCAACATTCAGATGATGTCTTGAGCACAATATTAATACATAAGACTAACCGGTAAACCTTGCCACCCAAAATCAAAAACTTATTGGGCTGCTGTCTAAAAGAGAAACAAGTGAAACCTATAAAAACAAACTTGGTGTGCAAGAGCCAGATATGGGGTTATTTTGTTAACCAAGTTACACTGGATGGAATCGACCAATAAAAACAAAAGCCTATTCCAACAAGCAGCTTCTGTTAAAAAAAAAAAAAACAGCCGCCATATAGCCAATGCCACAACAAAATCCCCAACTTTTATCTATACTGCCTACCAAATCTGCTTCAGCATGAAAATTTAATTGGTAAAAAAAGCAACACCAGATTCGAAACCATTTATTTTTCCCTTTTTTTTTTTTCTTTCTCCTACAACTCTACCTTGAACTATACACTGCTTTTGTGTATCTACAGCAGAGCTTTCCGCAATCCTGTGCTCTGTTCTCCCTTCATCTTTAAATCAACTTTGGAACACGAGTCAACCATTTTTAGACACCCAATTCAGCAGAAATACGAGCTCATGTACAGTCTGGCTCCAATATCAACCGGTCCATCATCCCCGCCTATTGCATGCACTGCCACAGGGATTGTTGAGAGAAGACGCACTGTGATGGGGAAAACTGAGGGGTCAAGTTCGGTTTCTGAAGAGCCAGATTGGGATGTGACAACGGATGAGCCAACGGGCTCACTAGAACTACTCCCAACCACACCCGGTTCAGCTTGCAGATCACATGGACTAACAATCAAGGCAACATCTTCAATTGGCCTCCATTTACCAGGGCTACCTCTCCGGGTACAGAGTCTGTTAGGATATAAATTAAGCACCAATGTGGACGTAGCTTCAAGCCATTCGGGCATCAAGCCCTCGACTTCATCGTAATAAATTCGACGTTCAATCTGAAAGCATGAGGTGTTCATAAGCATAGAATAAACAAAACAAAGAGGAGAAAAATGTTTACTTCATAAAATATCAATACAACAGATGAGTCACAAGAAGTTCTTACAGCTAACTTCTGAATATATATCGACATGAATCTAGGTCCCAGACCCAAAACTCTAGCTTCTGATAGTAAAACCTGCAGGAGAAATCAAAGCAATCAACATATGAAGCACAAAATAAATATCATGAGAAGCATAGCAATATAGCATGGGCTGCTAGATGAGAGTAGCGCCTAACACATTATAGAAGTAAACATTTTCAAGCAGTTAAGATTATACCAAACATAAGCAAAGACTAAACTAATTATCGTCATATTTCTCTTGACACGTGGTTGAATCAAATTATAGAACAATCATTACCATGTAAAGTTATTAAGCTTGGAGAGGTTTACACTTTATTTAATCAGATTATAGAATGATCATTTCCATTTAATTTATTAAGCTTGGAGAGGTTTACTCTTAAATAAAGCTGCATGCCCTCTAATTGTTAATGAAGATTAAGTTACATTTCAAAAGAGCATGACATGACCTCGAGGAACAAAAAACTTAGAGATTAGCGTAATTGATAAAAGCAAAAGCAGATGAAAAAGAAATCATTAAAAAAAACGTAGCATGCAAGACGCCTATAAAATTTTGCCCTAGTTCAGGCTAATTAATACCTGTTTCTTCTTTAGAAGAGCCCACATATGGAGCTTATCACAAGCATCCTTGACATGTCTACTAGCCAGCTTTCTATCATTGCAATAAGCAGCAACTTTAGCAAGTAATTCAGTCCCAGGAATTCTATGATTACGGGCTGCTGCCGATAATGCTTCCCTACCTTCCCGGGATTCAGCAGCATCTTTTTCAAAATTGATGCCAGTGAAGCATTTTCTTGTCGCTTCCTGTCCCCTATGAAATTTGTTAAATGTTTTCTCATGTTTCAGATATAATTCTTCAGCCTCTATAATTGCAGCCAGTGTCCGATGCACAACAATATCGGGATACCGGCGTAGAGGTGAAGTGAAATGAGTATATAATGGAACAGCTAGAGCATAATGACCCCAATCATTTTCATCATCTTTCAAATCCCCAGTGCAAAAATAAGTCGCCAGCTGCATTGGTCTGGCAGCATAGTTCATGATAATATCAAAGAGAGTCGAATCATCCTTGAGCTTTTCTCCGATCCTCTGCAACGAAAGATGGAATTGGCGAGAAGAAGAAGTATCTAACTCTAAACCATGTTTGTGACAAAAAGCTTCGAACTCCCTGAGTTTTCGCATATTAGGCTCTGGGTGCCTCCGCAGTAGTGCACAGTCTGGGAAAGCTCTAGATATGACCTCAGCAGCAGTTCTATTCGCCAGAAGCATAAACTCCTCAACAAGAAAGTTAGAAGCCTTGCGTTCAGAAAGCATGCTATCATAAGGATTTCCACATTCATCATAACGAAAAACAACTTTTAAGCTTTCTAGCGCTAAAGCCCCATTGCTAAACCTCTTACCCCTCAAAATTTTAGAAAGTTCATGGAGGTCTTTGACAGAGTTAACTACATCAACCCACTCAAAATGGCCATGCAACTGGGGACAATTATTTCCTGAAAATAAACTCCCAGTATCCATTGGCCCATCAATTATTTCCTGGGCGTGTTCATAAGACAGCTTGCAACATGACTTTATCACAGTACGGCCAATCCACCTGTCTTCAACATCCCCAGCCAAGTTGATATCCAAAAACATAGAAAACGCAAGTCTATCTACACCTGCATTAAGGGAACCAATATTCTCCGAAAGCAAAGGAGGCAGCATGGACAATTTCTTTCGTGACATATAGACACTTGTTGACCGCATTTGAGCTTCTTTATCTAATTCTGTGTCGGGTAAAACAAAATATGACACATCGGCAATGTGGATACCTACTCTGAAATCACGATTGGATAACCTTTCAATTGACAAAGCATCATCCAACTCAGTGGCAGTGGAAGGGTCAATGGTGAATATGCACAACTTTCTAAGATCTCTTCTGCTTTGAAGCTCTTCAAGTGGCACCTCCCAAGGAACATTTGGAAGGCAGGAAAATGACTTGGGAGAAAAATCAGCAGAACAAATAGCATTTTCAAATAAAATTGCACCAAGTTGTGAGTTTAATTCGCCACCCTGCCCAAAAGTATGTGACACGCAAGCCTGAGGAAAAGGACTTTCTTCTCCCCAATTGTCAATCTTAGCAGCAACCAACTCGATTTCAAGAGTCACATCACCATTCTCCAATCTTTTCTTTATGCAGTCAGGTAAGCCTTGCACGAGGACCATCATTTTGGGAAGTCTTGGATCAATGGGTGTAAGCTGGATGTACTCGTAGTCAGTAAATGCTAAGGTACTTTTGTTTTTCTTCGCATCTTTCCTGCAAACTTCCTGGTACAAAATCCATTGCTTAACATTAAGAAAACCAACAACAGCTTTTCGACGAGGAGACTTTTCAATGACAGCTAAAACCCTTCCCGTCGGCCGTTTTGAAGGGAATGAGCTGATCATGGCACACATCCTTCCTATTGCATCTCTAACATGATTCATTCCACTAGAAGAACCCACATGCGAAGTACCTGAAGCAGGGAAATGATATCCATCCATATTTTCACAACTTGATGGTCCAATTGACTCTGGCTGAACAGGTTCATCAAGAGAAGTATTCCTTTCAGAATGGAATTCCTTCTCTGCAGGCAAGCAGCAACCATGATTTGCGTACTGATAATCCACATCTACCTTACTTTTACCTTTGCAACTGTTACCGGCCATTTCATTACATTCTGATAATAAGTTCAAATCCTCCACTGGTGCTGAATTGCTACCACCTGCTGTTGAGCCTTTCATTCTTGTCCACAATGGCAAAGGATCAACTTTAACTGCTACAATGTCACCTTCCACCTGCAGAGAATAAATGAAATCATGCAATCATGCAACTATGACCTCCATTTCTGCAAGAGCAAATATGCATCCTATAACAAGGAAATGATCCTTATAAACAAGCATAATTTTCAATGTCCACACTCTTTAAATTCCTTGAGAAAGTACAATAAAATAAAACAGGTATTTTTCCATGAAATCGTTAGACAACAGTCATATGGACTATTTATACGTACATCAACACAGAATTTCACTATTTGACTGCCAGAGGAAGTAGTTGCAAACGTAAACCAAAAGGTCTAACACCAACTTTCAAGAAAAACAGCTCTAAAATGTATAAGGCAAAAATGCATAAAGAAAGGCATGAAAAGAATCCTAAGAGGCAACAAGGATGACTGCTCAGTGCTGACAACTGTATTTTATCCATCTTTCTAAATTCTCAACTCCAGAAACGAACTAAAACCTTACATAAGTGGCATGGCATCTGAGAAAAAATACGATTTTGTTGAAACGAAACATATGCATGCACTGCTTCTGCATAAGGGAACACTTTGTGCAACAGGAGCATACACAAACACAAGGGTGGATCAAAATCAAACTGAAGCACTCATGATTGCAACATTGCAACAGCCAGTGTGTATGCTAAAATTTACCCATAGATGCTCAAACAAGGAAAGAATACATGATATCAGGCAGCTGAAAGAAGGAAAACCAAAACGCCAAACTTACAGCTCTATTCTGGGCAGCAACTCCACTAATAAAAACGTCAACCGGTACTCCATCGATTTTGCAATAAGCCTGCCAGCAGATAACCAAGAAACTTTCTTTATAACCAATCCAGAAATGAACATGACATCAAAGAAATGTCACCAACCTCAAGTCTGTTGTGGGCATTGACGCGAAACAAAGCTTTAAAAACATCTCCTTTCTGTCATTTATAAAAAAAATAAATATATAAATATAAATAAAAATAAAAAATGAGAGAGAAGAGAAACATTAAACACAACTCCTTTGTTCCATAACCAGTAACATATGATTATATCTCCAAACGTCCAATTAATAATGAATACATTAAGACAGGTGTTAAACTGACCTCTAAAGCATCATTAACAGCCTCTAGAGACCAGTGTAGAGCATAAAGTTTTTTTTGGGCATAGCTCTCTATCAGATGAGAAGGAAAGACTTTGGTCATGAATAAGTCAGGTGATCCTCTATAAGTACTTGGCTCGGAATACGACTTTGAAAACATTTCCCCACCAAGATTCGATGGGTGAGGATTCTGATTTTGTGAGTTTTGCATATCTTCTGAATTGGTCTGTTCATTGATATGCAGTGGAGGCAGAGAATTGAAAGCAACATTAGACGTGTTTGTAAATCCATGATCATCTGGAGGACATATCCCGAATTTTGGTTGCCTCGAGTATGCAAGCAAATGATTAGTTGATCTACCATTCCCCGAGTACTCTGCCGCTTCGCCCCGACTTTCATTTACTGGATTAATGACATCACACAGGAAGACAAAAAGGTCAAAATTGACAAACTTGTACGCAAAGAGAGAGAGAGATGTAGTAAACAGGAGACAAACTAATCGACAAGCAACGAACCAAAACAAGAATTAACAATAGAATGGAGTCCGGCATATAAGTTATAACAAAGCCACACCCTCCAAAATAGAGCTATCTTTTGAAGAAAAATCCCACATGTCCATAGTTTACATCACACATCTAATCGCTTTCCTAAATCAATGGTATGGTAACAAATTAAGTCAAACATCCAAAATATGCTCTCTTTTGGGAAATGGGTTTCTATTATTCCAAAATGTATAACAACAAGCAGCATAAGAAATGTAAGTAATTTTCACACAATAGTTTGACTATAATAAAAAGGAAAAGTTACTCTAGATTCTAGAAGCACAAATAATCTCCTTCCCAGCTCCATCTCCAATCTAGCTTGCCCTCATTCCTTCTCTTGAATCAAAATAACCATATTAAGAACTCCAAAACAAAATGTTAACAAAAGCTAAGCCAAAAATTCTCAAAATTCATCACCAACTTGACAACAAGATTAGCTTTGTACTCGAATATCTCACTTATTAACAAGCATATATATATATAAGTTCCCACTCCCACCTTTACGTTATTAACAAAATCATAATTCATCACACATAAAAATGGGCAAATTCGACAACAAAAAAAAAAGACAAGATAAAAGACGCCAATAATTATTCATAAGAAAATTCTTGATTAATTAACAAAGCCCAACAAGAGAAAATGTAGAAATCCCTCAAGAAAAAAAAAATGTACATAAAAAAGTCAATAAAAGTCAGCAATAAATCCACAGAAATTCTTAAACGAAAATTGAGAAAAAAAAAATTTTAAAAATACCCGATTGGGAAGCGTTTTGCTTGGATCGTCGACCAGATCGGCGCTTCTTCTTCTTCTCCTTATCGGCGCCATCTTCAATTTTCTCAACCACAAATTGCTCTACCGAACCCCCCCTCATCATATTAATGGAAAAAAAATAAATTCAAAGAAAGAAAGAAAAAAACAAAGAAATATAACAAGGAGTCTTCCGAACTGTGGAAAAAATATATACGGAAGAACCAAGTCAATTGAAAATTTTTTTTCTTCCAGAAATAAAGAAAAAAAGGAAGAAGAAGAAGAAGAGAGCAGAGAAAAGGAAAAGGAGAATGAGAGAAAGTTAAGGTTAAATAAGGTTAGGAAAAGAGGGGTTTTTGGTAGTGGTAGTAGTAGTGGTGAAGAAAGGAGAGGAAAGAGACGTGATGATTGGTCGGCTAAAGAGATGGGCCGCCGACTCTCTCGATTCCTGTCTCTCTTCTTTGCTTTGCTTTTCTTTTCTTTGCCTTTCCTTTTCTTTCCTTTCTTTTCTTTTTTTTCTTTTTTTTCTTTTGGCTTTTTTCTCTCTTGTATTCTTTTGTTTATTTTATTTTATGGCCTTCTCTACTAATAATAGCAGTTTTAATTAAAATCATATTAAATTAAAAATATATATAAAATAGATAATTTCAGACAAATATAACAACTGAAATAAAATTATCAATAATTCATGTTTTCTTATCCTCTTAAATAAACTCTCTTTTTTTTTTTTTTTCTTTTTGAGGGCGGGGGGAGAAGTGTCAGAAAATATTTCACATTGGTTGTTTGCGAATCCAGGTGAAGCTCACGTGACATGCACAAATAAAAATAAAACCAAAAGATACAGACTACAGAGCGCTTTGTGGCATTGCTGAATAATAAATTTTTATTTACAAATTAGTGATTTAATAACGAATTTCCAAAGTGTTCTTTTCCATGATTTGAGTTTTAAGTTAAAAGTTAAATTTGAGTTGAAATTATATACTTGAATTTGTTTTGTGTAGAGTTAAGGTTTGAATTGAGAATTTAATTTGAGTTTGTGTTTAGTTATGTAACTTGAGTTGTGAATAATAAAAAGTGTAGCTAGTCCTTGATTTTCTCTTCCTTTTTTTTTTTTTTTTTCTTGCTAATGGATTTTCACTTTTCTATTTGAGCTCGTAGAACATCCCATGTGATTCTCTCAGTTTTGGAATCGTCAAAATATCCATTTTGATTGAGACTAGCTAGCCTGTCAAGATTTCAAATGACCCTAGCTGACTTAAAAAAAAAAAAAAGGAAATTACTACACTAGGAAGAAAGTTTTTCTAATAAGACAGTCATAATCATTAAATTTAATGAAAATCATTTTAATCTAATACGACAGTGACGATTATTAAATTTAATTAAACATATTAAATTAAAAATATATATATATAATAAATAATTTTTAATATAAATTTAAAATAATTCTTATACATATTTAACATTTAAAAATAAAAAATGTATTAGTAGTTTCTTTTTTTTAATTTTACTAAATAAGCTCTTTTTATTTTATTGTTTATTTGGATGAGTTTTGGGGGGAGTTGGAGGCAGAGTGCGAATGTGGGATTGTTTAGATCTTGGGACACGTGTTCCCTCTTTTTTTGACTTCTTTTGGTGAGTGGTTATCCCATTAGTCTCTTCAACCTTCCTGCTTCCTAATTCCTCTTACTATGCATTACCATTGTCTTGACTTTTTTTCTTTTTTTTGTGGTAACTATAATTGTTTGTGTACTTCAATTGTTGGAGATGGTACGGTGCTAAATTGATAGTTTTTGAAGTTGATTTTGGACAAATAATTGTCACGCGGCCATTCGTGCTTAGGTTTTTTTTGTCACTTGTTGGTTTATTAAAATAGATCACTGCATTTTAAAAGCCACAAAAAAAATTATAATATAATATAATACGGTGCATTAGGGGTGTAATTCGGCCGGGTCAGTCGGGTTAAGCTGACCCGCTCAGTGCGAGTTGAGAAAATTTTATGCCGTAACACTCTCTTAAGCTCACAAACCCGCAACCTGTCGGGTGACCTCGGGTAGGCTCGGGTTACTCGGGTTTGTGAAAATTAATTTTAATCTATGACTTCATACCTCTTTTAACAATCTAAAAGCATAAAATCCATAAACAGTCCATAAGCATTAACATAACATCAAATATATTTCTTAACAGTCAATAAAGTCTATAAATAAAATTAACAATAGTCAAATAAACAGTCCATATAGAGATAATCCAGCAAAATAGATTTAGGGTTACACACCTAAATCGAGTCGGGTCGGGGCAAAGCGGGTTCAAAATGCCCGCCCCACAGTGCGAGTTGGGACTATTTGAATCTTAACTTTTTATAAATAAATAAAAACCCCTACACTTCGGGTCGGATCGGGTGGGTTATTCAGGTTCGGACTCATTTCTTAGGTGCATTTTACCCTTAATGCACTTTAGAGTTTTTCTTTTCTTTTAACATATACAACTTTAGATGAACCGTGCCCTCCCAATTCCAAATTCAAGCTCCACCGTTTTTAACTCATGTAATTTGATTATATGGTTATTAGAAATATACTTTGATGAGTTTTTTGCCATAAAAAATGAAGGGAAGAAATTGAAGATGTGGTTTATCAATCTTTGGATACTATGATGCCGTGAAATAGATAGAATGAAGCTTTACTAGCCTAACTAGGACGAAAAATTCTTGAATCCACTAAAAAAATCTCCACAAAGAGGAAAATTCCTAAATTAGAGAGGAAATTTAAGTCTAATTTAATTATCAAAATATTTAAAGTCTTTTATTACAATTAATAATGTGGCTATTTATAACTTATATATAAAAGTATCAACTATGACAAATGATAGAATAATAAAAGAAATGACAATTAAATTAAACATAATTACTTTAGTAAAATTATTAAACTAACACTAATTTTATTATACTTCCTACATCACCTTAATCCCGAAATGTGTAGAATCTAAAGCTCTCATGGAAAGACAGAAGAAATTAATCTCTGATAAGAACCAAAGCTATGCAAGCAACGATGAAGATACCACCATTCAAAAGCTCAATTCATCAATATTATTTACAAAGAAGACTTGAAATACTTGGTGTTATATTTTGAAGATTGGAGAGGTAATAACAGATACAAAGTATTGTACAAGAACCAACAGTAAGATTAATTTTTCTTTTTTTTTCTTACAGTAAATTTCATTGTTGCACTTTAAAGTATTAGTTTTTTACATAATGGATCCTGACTTTTAATTTTAACAAAATACACTTTAAAATCAGTAATAATTGTGATCATAATTAACAAATATTATTAAATTGATGGTTCAAATTATATCATGTGTAAATTTTGTGTCTCGAATTATTAATTTGATAAAGTCATTAACTATTGGACTTTAATTCTCATGGTACATTTTACAAAATTAAAAATTCAGGATATGTAACGCAACAAGTGGATAATTTAGAGTGAAATAATGCAATTTACTCTAATTTTTTTTTTACAATATTGTGAATTACCAAAGTGTGCAATCCACGGATGATTAATGACTTTGCACTGTTTCACATACAAATTTCTTGACCAGTTGAAAAATGCCTTCCATATAAAATTCAAATAAAAAAGAATTCTCAAAAGAAAACTTTTTGCTGTTTATTTCTTTGACTTGGAAAAACTCTTTCGACGGTGTACCGTTAATTATCTCCTCTTCTGTCTTTCTTTATAGGATTCAACATGATTGCTTCTGAACATCTTTTAACTCATTCAAATCCAATGTGGAGACAAAAAGTGCGTCCCGTTTAGTTCTTTTATTTGAGTTTTTAATTCGAGTTGAGATGTGATTTTATGTGAGAGCTTTTTATTGTAGTAAAAAAGTTAAATGTGATTGTTTATGAGAGTTTTTTACTGTAGCAAAACTTGAATTCTAAACTCGAATTAGCGAAATGAACGGGCTACGCGTATTCTAAAACTCAAATTATTAATTATGTTATGATATTTTATTCTCATAAAAAATTAAAAATTTAAATATAAAATTAAAAATTATAATTTGAGTATAATTTTTAAACGGACGTAAAATGATTGGTTATATCATCATCCGTCTGTGTTCCTTTTTATCTTGAAACACCAATAGGTCTCGTTCACTTCGCGAATTTGAGTTTTTAATTTGAGTCGAGATGTGACGTTTTGTGAGAGTTTTTCATTATAACAGAAAAAGTTAGATGTGACACTTTATTAGAATTTTTTACTGTAAAAATTTAAAACTGAAAAGTCGAATCGGTGAAATGAACGAGGTCATTCTTCCCCTCCTAACGAGTTAAACGCCGAACAACCCATTCTGCACACGTGCTCTTCTCACTAGAAAAATCCTTCCATTTTGAAGCATTCATAAGCTGAGATGAGATAAACTTCGCATAGAATTGTTATCATCTTTCTTTCTCGTCTTTGATTTTGTCATATTTACAAGAAAATGAAGTGAGACCGTACTAGTATGTTGTTTATTTCAGATCATACTCTATATTATCTCTAATGTCATTAAATCGTGTGACTGTTGGACAAGCATTACCTATACACGAGTTGTTCAGGCGTCCTTGCTTTGCAAGTTCTGTTCGCCAAATACAAATGAAATTCCTTTCCTTTTAAATATTGAAAAACTTTCAATACACAACGACAAATAGAGCTGTTCATAAACCCATAAAATCCGCAGGTCCAATTCACCACACTCTAATCTAATTTGAAAAATGTAATTTTTAGTATTAAAATTTTTTTTTCAGCTCATTCAATGTTTAGCCCGAAATTTTGGGGCGAGGTGTGGGTTAAGCTTATAATGGTCCGCACACCCCAACCCAACCCAACCCGCGCTCTAACTTGCCTCTTATAATATCTAACCCTAGGCAGACAACTCATTTCTACTCTCTAGTTTCTTCATGTTTGAATTAAGCCTATGTGTTTGCTTTATGTTAAAGACTAATTTATGTTTGCTTTATGTTTGATGTTAGATGGATTACTTTGTTTTATGTTTGATATTGGATTGAACTTTAAATTTCTATCTGTTTGAATGTTTGAATTATTATTTCCATTTGATGATGAACTCTGAATGTTAGATTGAACTCTGAATGTTAGAATGAACTTTGAGTCTTTAATTCTCTGAATGTTGAAACCCACCACCAAACTCACCTCGCACCGCCCTAATCCAACCCAAACATCATTGGGTTGTGAAAAAATTTTCTAACATCGTTGGGACTAAATATGTGCAACCCGCACTCTTTGAGACGGGAGAAGAAAAAATCATATCCTGCACCAACCCAACCAACAGCCCTAATGACAAATACATAAATTAAAAAAAAAAAAGATAATTGGGGGTCAAAATCATAAAATAATTGGACTATTGTTTCACAATTGAAATTCTTAAACCCAAGGACAATGCCTTCGGTTATTTCAACCAATACTAACAGTTAGTGACAAATAAAAACACCTTAAAGTGCCGTTTCTTATCCAAAATAATGGTCGTGTTTGAAATTGATTCCGTTTTTATTTTTCACATTTTTTGATAAATAAAAAATAAAAACGTTTTCAAAACGGCATTTGACGCAATAAATATAAAAAAACATAAATGAAAACGATTTTTTAGTTTAGTGTAAAATGAGAGAGAAACGAAAAATGACTTTTTGTTATTTTTTATTTTTTGTTTTCGTTTTCTCCTCTCTCGCAGAAAGAGAGAGAGACATTAATGGGTTTTTTTATATTGAAAATAATCTCTTGATATAACTACCAAACGCATTTTCAAAAATAAATTCTTTCTAAAATTAAAAACTTTTTCATTTTCATTTTCATATCAAAAATGAAATCATTTTAAAACGACTTTCAAACGCGTCCGAGCTAATTTTATGAGCTAATTAAATAGTGAAATTCCTATTAAATGATTTCCATGACATTTCCTACACAGTGCATGTTTACAATAAAACCACATGAATAGTACAAATGCAACCGGTTCACACATCCTGCGCAACACTTCTTCTGACATGAATCTCTGCCAGCACTTGCAATTGCCTAGGCCCAGCCAATTGGAATAAACCACATTCGGCGACCACGATTACCTTATTCATTTCACTAATTCGAGTTTTCAATTCTAAGTTTTTATAATTAGTTCTTATAAAATGTCTCATATAAATTTTTTTATTATAGTTAAAAATTTTAAAAAAAATGTCACATTTTAACTTGAATTGAAAATTCAAATCTATCATACAGGGCATATATATATATATATATATTTACGTATTTTTTTTAAGAAGACTAACATCCATATTCTATGGCACTAAATGGAAATGTTTCTTGCAATGTAAGCAATTACATATAATGGACTTCACGTTCTTCTTTCGGTTTGTTTTGTAGTTTAGAACTCTTTATTCTTTTTGGTTTTTTGGAGACGTGTCTGTGTCGTCAGGAAAACCAACAAGAAACGTACGGAGGGGTCTGTTGTTTCTTTCTTTTCGTATGATCCAATTCAGTAATTGCAGGAATAGTGGATCGTAAATAAATAAATTATGATTACAAAAAACTCCCTCGTGAAAAGGAAGAATTTACCCTTTTTTTTCTAAATGATAAGATTATTAATGTATTTTAAGGTTTTTTTTTTTCACCTAGGGTCTCCAAATTTTTTGACTCGCCACTTTAGTCCCCATGTATTTTGAAATTTTGAGCAACCGGTCCCAAAACTCCCATTTTCTTCACACTTTCTCACTTTGTAAAATTGGATAATAAAGTCTCTGAATTTCCATTTTCTTGACACTTTTGTCCCCATTTTGAAAATTTTGACAATAATAAAATAAATATTTATAACTTTAACACAATAACGATATTAATATTATAGAGTTATTAGTTAAGAGTGAGCATAAATTACAGCATGCTAATTTTAATAAGATTTTGTAAGTCACTTGATTTTTTTAACATGTTGATTTATAAATTTAAATATTTAATAAAGGTTTTAAGGGTAAAATGGTGATTTTTTAAAATAAAAAATGGTAATAAAGTTAACTGATCACAATTATTCAAAATTAAAATCATTTTACTTCATGATTTCTATTCAAATAATCAATGTAAAATATAACAAGCTTTTAGTCAAAATAAAATTTTGAGGACCATAGGCGCAAGAACATGAGAGTTTGGGGACCTAATTATCTAAATTTTCAAAATAGGAAACCAATTGCTAAGAAAATAGGAGTTCAGGGACCTATTTACTCAAATTTTTAAAATGAGAGCTCAAGTATCAAATGACAAAAAGTTTAAGGACCCTAGGTACAAAAACTCTTCTTTGAATTAGAGAAATACATTTTTTTTTACACTAAATCCACTCACAATATCATATTATTTTTGTACACTCACCTTTATATAAAAAAAAAAATTAAGAAATCTCAAAAACAATAACTTGGATCTTCAATTTTTGCGACATTTGAGAATAATTGATACTCAGTAAAGTTGTTACCTTAATGTTAAACGTATGAATTTTTTTTTTTTTTTTTTGTGCACGGTAAAAAAAATATCTTTGTGTAGTTGTTACGACTGAATCTAACATTATTAGTAGTTTTTGTGTGATTAAAACGACATAAACAGTAAAGTTTTATCAGATTAAAAAAAACGCTAAAAATCATCTCAACACTTTTTAAATGAGAAAATTAAGTAAATTCTTGCACTCCAATTAAGAGGGTGATTTTTGTTATTACCACATTAAAAAATTAGGAAATCCGGTTGGAGTGATTAAATGGACAACGGAACATAATATCAAAATATTGAATATCTTGCTAGGTTCATTAATCTGAACTTGCATTGACTTAATCATAAATCTTTGGATTACTCTTAATTAAGTAATAAAGGTGGATTACAAAGGATTAATTAATATGGTTGGATATGAGAGATGGTAGACGAAATTGGTGGACACAGAAATATGAAAATGACGATTGGGGGGGTTCATGTGGTCATTAAGCAAGGAAAATATAAAAACTTATGTTTCATGCGTTGGCCTAAGTTTAGGAAACGACAAAGAAATAAGAATTTACTCTCTATTAAATGAGTCTAGACATTTACCATTTACTCTTAATTAGGAGTAATAATTCGTGTCACGTGTCGTGTTTTGATCGTTTCTTTTTTAAATTTACAGTCAACCCAAACACGATCCGTGACATGAAATTTTTTAAAAACCGCAACACGAACACGATACGATCACTTTACGAGTTGACACGACACGACCTGTGACACGAAATTGACCCGTGAACCTGAAATTAACACGAAAATTGTATACTTTTATTTAGTTTTTTATATATTAAAAATAACTTAAAATTCATAACACACTGAATTACAATAACATCCATTGAAATTAAGCAAATAATAGTATAAGATTTTGAGTATAACTATCATGATATCACAAGTTCATAATAAAATTTAAAATATAAAATGAAAAATATATGTATTTTTTAGTCTTTTACGAGTTTCGTGTCGTGGTCGGGTTAGGCGGGTCTAACCCGAAATTGACCATTATTTTTTGTGTCAATTTCAGGTCAACCCAATTATGACCCGAACCTCTTTTTTCTCAACCCTAAGCCGCAAAATTCGTGCCATTTTCGAGTCGTGTCGTGACCCATATTGTCGGCCCTACTCTTAATAAATACTCTTTTGTTAATGTAATTATTTGACTAAAAAGATTATAAATCAAGAGTAAATGGTAGAAATCTTGACTCATGCACTTTTAAGGAGTATTTGTGAAAATTACCTAATGACAAATTGAGTTGCAGCCCAATTACGGGCTTGTTCATTTACATTTTTTGAGTTAGGGTGACTTGAATTCAGATCTTAATTTGAGTTAAAGTGTATTTGAGTATGGTTTGAGTTGGGGCTCTAATTTGAGTTTGTGTTTGGATGTGCACATTTTTGAGTTATGGTTTGAATTGAGAATTTATTTGAGTTTGTGTTTAGGTGAGTCAAAATTTGAATTTGTATTTAGATAGTATTTTAATAAAAACTCAATAGTGATGAAAAATTTTAATAGGGTATATGGGTGGGGTTTCATTCGTTTCTTCGTTGTGAACGTATAGAAAAAAATCATCTCAATCAGAATTAAAACGAAAAAGTTATGGCGTTTTTAAAAATAGAGAAAATATTGTTCATTAACTTTACTTTGAGTTGAATAGAGATATTGAACTCAGATTTTAGCCTCAAACTCAAGTTAAAACTCAAATTTTACAAAAAAATATGAATTTAAATAAAATTATAACTTGAGTTTAAACTTTTTTTGAGTTTGAGTATAAGTGAACAAGCCCTATACTATTTGAGATATGGTTGGCTACTCTATAATGAATGCCTAATTCATTTTACTGATTCGAGTTTAGAATTCAAGTTTTGTTATAGTAAAAATCTCTCAGAAACAGTCACATCTAATTTTTTTATTACAGTAAAAAATTCTCATATAAAGTCACATATAAACTCGAATCAACAAACTAAACGAGCCCGAAATCTACTGATAGTTGATAATTGAATTGGCAGTCCACGTGACCCCTATTCTTTTTGAAAAGGACAAAAAAAAAAAAAAAAAAGCAACTCGTGATCTTTCCATTCTTATGCTTTTCACCCATGGCAAGTAGTTCTACAATTATTTTTTAAGGGTTTATTGTTTTATGTACATTACTGAAGAGTGCGGTTTTAGTTCTATAGTGATACAAATTAAAGTAAATAATCATATAAATTTAATTATGAGAATAATTAAACTATAAATATTTACTAGAGTTTAGATAATATATGTCCTCGCAGCCCCTTTACTAGCTCAATAAAATATGATCCAAGTGAAATTGCAGCGTTTGGTTGATAGATTCGTGCTATAATTCGGATCATGGTTCGTGACTCGTTACAATATTTTCTCTCACAAAATATATACGTAAATCGAGAATAATTCTGAATCATTATTCTGAATCCATGAACTAAACGTACATCTGTACTTAGACGTTTTTCAGTATTTTGACGTTTTTCAGTTTTATGAGGCTGATGAAAAATTGACCAGCACATTTTTCTTGTACCAATAAATTCCAATAGAGGAGAATAGCAAGAAAGACATTATTAGTTGGTTATGAAGATTAATAATATTATAGTGAGTAATAACTGAGGACTTGAGTAAATAAAAGCTCATACTCACTTGATATTATATATCAAAAAAACCAAAGTTATATCTATGATAAGATGATAAATAAATTACGCGTTAAATAAATAATGACGCTCATGGATAAAAACTCAATGGTATTTAGATTGAATTGAGAACATTTTTGAATTGAAGTTGTAATTTGAGTTTATGTTTGGATGTGCATATTTGAGTTATGATTTGAATTGAGAACATTTTTGAGTTTGTGTTTGGTTGAGTCAAAACTTGAATTTGTATTTAGATAGTATTTTAATAAAAACTCAATGGTGATGAAAATTTTTAATAGGATATATGAGTGAGGTTTTATTCATTTTTTCGTTGTGAATGTATGAAATAAAAATCATCTCAATCGGAATTAAAACGAAAAAGTTATGACATTTTTAAGAATAAAAAAAATATTGTTCATTAACTTGAGTTAGAGTTTATGAACTCGAGTTGAATGGAAAATTTAAACTCAAGTTTAGCCCAAAACTCGAGTTCAAACTCAAGTTTAAACTCGAGTTTTATGAAAAAACATAAATTTAAATAAAATTATAACTCGAGTTCAAATTTTTTCTGAGTTTTATTCTAAAAGAACAACTCCTTCAAAGTTTATAAATTCATAGCCAATAGAGCCATTTGCTCCGGTCGATGAAGAGTAATTTGGTAAGAAATTCGTTAGATTATTTTTGATACTCTACAAAATTGTTTCATCTTTTCTTATTCTCAACAAAAAAAAAATGACCGGCCTTCTCTAGTTGCCAAAGAATAATCTAGTAGATTATTTGTGACATTTTACCAAATTATTTTTCTTTTTCAACGCAGGATAGTCGACCGTCTTCAGCTTTGGTCTTCATCCATGAAAAGTAAATTGGCAAATTATTTTTCATTATCAACAAAAATGGCTGATTTTCTCTAACTTCGACAGCCGATGCCAATATCAAAGAGTAATCTGGTACATTATTTTTGAATAAAGAAGAGTAATCGAGTACAACTTAAATGGTAGATGGCTGACCGTTTTGGACTACAGGTCTCATGACAACGGCTGATTAGATAAATTCACTTTAAGAGATTAGGCCCGTTCACTTCGCTGATTCGAGTTTATAATTTGAGTTGAGATGTGATTTTGTGTGAGAGCTTTTTACTGTAACAAAAAAGTTAGATGTGACTGTTTTTGAGAGCTTTTTACTGTAACAAAACTCGAATCAGCGAAATGAACGGCCCGTACTCATTTAGTTCACCCGTTTAAACTTTTGATTCTAATTTTGTTATAGTATTTTTTTTAATAAAAATTTTGAATAAAAAAAGTTCACATCAACGAGTTCTCTCACAAAATTAAGAAAATGACTGAACTTATCTTAGAATACATGAGTTTAAATTTTTATTCTTTACTCTTAATTAATACTCTTTTAACTAATACAGTTATTTGACTAAAAAAATAATACTTAAGAGTAAAGAATAAAAAATATGAATTCATATAAAAAATATTTATCTCATTTTTTCTATTTAAATTCAAAATTAAAATCACGGATTTAAACCCCCGCGTAACAACATGTTAGCGATATCCGCCATCCTTGCCTACATACATACTGGGCTTCATTATTAAACCCAGCCCAGTTGCTTACAATAGTCCATTATTGGCCCACCCATGTGAACTTAAAAAGATAATTTTTAAAAATACTCCTTACCTCCTTTTATTTATGCAATTTAATATTAGTTTATATATTTTAATCTTTTAAATTAAAACTAATTAAATGATAGAGTTTTTAAAAATGATATTTTTAATAAGTCAAGTATTTAAAAAAATAGAATTTATAATTTTTTAACTTTTTTAAAATGCAATTGCGGCAAATCACGAGTCAAATCGGAATAATGACGATAAAAAGTAAAAATAAATAAGAAGGAAACAAATAATTACAAATAATACAAAATAAATATTCTTTGTATGACTTGACTTGTGTATGTAAGACAAAATAAATATTTTTTATTAGAGAACACATTATAAAAATATAATTTGAGTTATGAAAAAAATATACTCAAGTCGCATTCCCAAAATCATGAATTTATTAAACAGATTTGACAGCTTCAGCATTAATAAAAACCTCATCAAATTAACATTATTCAAGTTGTCCTGTACAAGGGCGAGCATAACGGGTTTGAAAACAACTTTCTTCGAACAATTAATGTTAATCGTTTGTTGTAATCGTTTTGGGACCATTGATATTAATCTGGTCCCCTCTGGTTTAATGAAGATCATTTGTATAAAAAAATAATAATTAATGTTAATATCACGTTCATCAAATTTTAAAGTCTAGCTCGACTTAAATACAATAAATGTGAAACCAACTACAACTATTATTTTTTTTTTTGTAACTAATTACACACGACAATATGTTTATCCGATTGTAATAAAGTAATCATTAAGGATCTTTCTGTTGATAACAGGCACAAAAGGCACCTTACACTCCGATCTCAAGAAATATATTAAGGATTAGATACCAAGTAATGATTTAATTAGTTAGACATGAAATCAGAATATAAAAGATCTTATTTCAACAGAGAATATATCTATTGTCAGTGACAGTAGTGGCACACCAATGAATCACTATTATTCGTAAATTTATTGTCATCTATTTATCACCACGAGATAAAAATATATCTCTTATTGATATGTCCGTTTATTATGCGAGTTCTAATTGAGACATATAATTAAAAAGTAATTAATATAAAAGCAAAAGATAAAAATATTAAATTTGAATTTTCATAAATTTATTGTCATCTATTTATTACAAAATTAAAATTATGTCTCTTATCGATATGTCCTTCTATTACGCGAGTTTTAAGTGAGAAATATAATTAAAAAGCAATTAATATAAAAAGGAAAAGATAAAAATATTAAATTTGAATTTTTTTTTTTTGTGAGTGAAAATTAGCAAAACATGTTTTTAGTTGTAACTCGAATTGAGACGAATATGAACACAAACTCGAAGGACATGAGCTTAACTGCCACTCACACATGACTCAAACTCTCCTTCTTCTCTCAACCAAATCCTTCCTTTTACTCAAACTCAAGCCAGATTTCCCGCCATTTCTCTCTAACCCCAAACCAAACCCATCACCAATTCAATTTATTCGCTTCTACACTTCTCCAAATCCAACCCCTCTCTGTCCATCTCGCCCCAACTCAGTCTCCTTCCGAGTCCACTCACTCCCTCCCCGCCACTCTCCGACCTCTCCCCAATTCACCCAAAGCCTCATCCTCTTCGCCGTCTCCTCCCTCCTTCTCGTCCTCCGTCTCTTCTCCGCTGTTCTTCTGCCCAATTTCCCCGCCCGGTGGCGGGGCCTCGTGGCGGCCTCCGAAGAAGCCGAGGCCCGGACGAGCGGTTCCTCTCGCACGTGTGGGAAGCCATTGTCGCGTACGAGGACAGGCGGTTCTTAGCGCATTTTGGGGTCGACCCGGTTGGGATTGCCCGGGCTTCGGTGTTGTTTTCGGCTCGCGGCGGTGGCAGTCGTTGTTGGTGGGTTCAACGCCGACCAAGTGTTTGATTAGTTTACTCAATGAAAAATGGGTTTTGTGTGTATTGATTATTGAGAAAACTTGGGAATGCCAAGGATCAGTCAAAAGTACAAAAAAGTGATATAAAATCCTAACACTAAAAAAGTCGTGACGTAATTCTTAACTTGATGTGGAGTTTGTGGCATGCCACCTAATTTTCTGTTGATTATATACACACACACACACACACACACACACACACACACATTTGGCAGAGTGGGCGGTTGTTTATCTTTGAATATGTATTGGTTTCTCAAACTTGTATAATTGTATTGATTCAAGTTATATTAGTGGGTGTATTAGAAGAGCATAGGGAACTAATTGTTTGACGATTTTAATTTTATTCCACAAAGGGGTTTTGTATGTATTTCTTTTTTGGCAAGGTGAGCTGTTGTTGTTACTTCTTCTTGTTGTTGTTTCTTTGGGCGTGTTTGGAACTCGTTTTAAAATGATTTTGTTTTTGTATGAAAATGAAAACGTTTTCAATCTCAGACAGAAATTATTTTTAAAAATGCATTTGGTAGTTTTATCAAGAGATTATTTTCAATATAAAAATACTTATTAATGTTTCTCTCTCTCTGCTCGAGGGAGGAAAAAACGAAAACAAAAAATGAAAAACGACTAAAAGTCATTTTTCATTTCTTTATCATTTTACAATAAATTAAAAAATCGTTTTCATTTCTGTTTTTTATCTTTATTGCGCCAAACGTCGTTTTAGAAACGTTTTCATTTTTTCTTTCTCGAAAAATGTGAAAAACAAAATTATTTTTTTTCTTTCTTCTTCTTCTGAATATTATAACAATTATATGCAGGAAATAATTGTTTGACTATTTTACTTTTTTGAGTTTTGTATGTATTTCTTTTTTATTGGCAAATTGAGATGTTGTTTTTTCTTCTGAATATTGTAATAATATAAAAAAAATGTACATATATTTTTTCTGAATTTGTGTACAAGTTGTAACTTTGTGATAATGGGCATATATATATGTATTTATATATCTATATGTATGTATGTATATATATATCTATATACATGTATAATATTTTAAGAGAGATGGTGAGATCATTGAGAATAAAATAATTGAAGAACAGGTGCATGAAAGTGGACAAGAATGGTCTCAGAACTAAACTAACACGTTGTGTGATCACGCTGGCACCGAAATCTCTATATTTTATATAATACCTCTTATTCTACTATGGTAGGAAATAAAATAATGAGAGATTGAAACTTGGAATATTGAATGTGCTCACAACGTTTTGGAGAAAGTGAGTCCATATAGGGACAAAGGCTTAGGCCATAACTGCATGAGTAGACTTTCTTAGGTGTGACCCGGCACTGCAATTTTTATACTTTACATCCCCAGCTGATGTTAGCACGAAATTAACGATTACGTCTACCTTGTCAACCGTTTTACATCAAGTTCATTGAAGAGAGAGAGAGAAAAAGTCAACCCCATTGCAAAAATTGAGTAGTAGAGACAAGAATGAAATGGAAAGAACCAGAGTGGACAATTTCCATTCCTCTCCAATACACCTTCTTCATCAAGCCTCCTTTTTCTTTTTTTTTTCCCTCTCTCTATCTTCATCCCATAGTACCTCTGCATGGGATCCTTCATACTCTTTCCTTTTATCTTCTTTTGCTTTTCTCTGGTCTCTAGCTATACTTACTTGGAGTCCGTACATCCAAAATTCACTGCTTCACACCTTTTGTTCATTGATAATGCTGGTGCCTTCTTGGCCTCCCGGAATGGGACGTTCAAAGCTGCTATTTCAAATCCCGGCGCCCAACAGCACAACTTCTACTTGTGTGTCATTCACGCGGCATCCAACACCATCATCTGGTCTGCTAACCGTGATGCTCCGATCTCAAGTTCGGGTGAAATGACTCTTACAGTTAAGGGAATTAGCATTACTGATGAGGATGGCAATCAAAAATGGTCAACTCCATCATTAGGGTCTTCAGTTTCTGCATTACTGCTGACTGAAATGGGCAATCTTGTACTGCTCGATCAATCTAATGGCAGTCTGTGGGAAAGTTTTGACCATCCGACGGACACGATTGTGACTGGACAACGCTTGCCTGCCGGGACATATCTGTATGCTGCTGTATCAGATAATGATATCTCAACTGGTGATTATAATCTTGCAATTACTGCTTCTGATGCAATATTGCAATGGCATGGACAGACATACTGGAAGTTGTCAATGGATACCAAGGCTTATACAAATTCAAATTATCTAGTGGAATATATGGCAATAAACAGAACAGGTGTTTTTCTGTTTGGCCGTAGTGGATCAGTAGTTGTGATTCAGGTGATTTTGTCTTCGTCAGATTTCCGAATTGCGAGGCTTGGTGCGTCTGGCCAATTTACTGTCAGTAGCTTGTCTGGTATCAACTTGAAGCAGGAATTTGTGGGGCCAAATGATGGCTGTCGAATTCCTTTTGTTTGTGAAACAGTTGGGCTGTGTACTGCAGGTTCTGGATCAACTAATCCATTATGTTCATGTCCACTGAGCTTCCACGGAATCACACAGAATAGCAGTGGTTGTGAACCAAGTGATAGATCTTATTCTTTGCCCGTTGCTTGTAACTTGACCAATCAAGACGTTCAACCGAATTCATCCTCTGTTTTGTATCTGAGACTTGGCTATGGTATGGATTATTTTTCCAACGTTTTCTCCCAGCCTATTTTTGGCGTTGATTTGTCTAATTGTCAAGATCTCTGCACGGGTAACTGTTCTTGTTTGGGTGTTTTCTATGAAAATTCATCTAGTTCTTGTTTTCTGCTCGAAAACGAGTTGGGGTCCATTATTTCAAGCAATACGGACCTGTTGGGTTACGTTAAAGTTCTTTCAAATTCTACCCAATCAAACACCATGAGTAACAACGGAGACAAAGGACGGAAGCTTCCTGTAGTTGCTCTTGTGCTTTTACCTTTCACTGCCTTCTTTCTTTTGGCAGCTCTAGGTTTCGTCTTGTGGGTAAGATGGAGATCCAAGGCAAGAGAGATAAAATTAGGCAATACAAGATCATTTTCTTCAGGAGATCTGGATGCCTTCTACATCCCTGGGCTACCTAAAAGGTTTGACTATGAAGAGCTTGAGGAGGCTACTGATAACTTTAAGACCCAGATTGGCTCAGGTGGATTTGGCTCTGTTTACAAGGGAACACTACCAGACAAAACTGTTGTGGCAGTAAAGAAGATAACTAATTTAGGTGTTCAAGGGAAAAAAGATTTTTGCACCGAGATTGCTGTTATTGGTAATATTCATCATGCGAATTTGGTCAGGTTGAAAGGATATTGTGCTCAAGGAAGACAGCGGCTGTTGGTTTATGAATATATGAGCCGTGGCTCACTGGACCGAACCCTTTTTGGAAGTGGACCGGTGTTAGAATGGCAAGAGAGGCTTGATATAGCCCTTGGGACAGCGCGTGGGCTTGCATACTTGCACAGTGGCTGTGAACAAAAAATAATTCATTGTGACATCAAGCCTGAGAACATTCTCTTGCAGGATCAATTTCACGCAAAAATCTCCGATTTTGGGCTCTCAAAACTTCTAAGCCCTGAGCAGTCCAGTCTCTTCACAACAATGAGAGGCACACGTGGTTATCTTGCGCCAGAGTGGCTTACTAATGCTGCAATCTCAGAGAAAACTGATGTCTACAGTTTTGGAATGGTTCTGCTTGAACTTGTAAGTGGAAGGAAAAACTGTTCAATGCGTTCACAAAGCCGTAGTGCGAATGAAAGTAGCAGTAGTGGTGCTGTCTCATCATTGTTCTCCACTTCAGGGCTCATTTATTTTCCTCTGTTTGCACTGGAGATGCACGAGCAACAAAGGTACTTGGAGCTCGTTGATCCAAGGCTCGAGGGGCGGGTGACAAGTGAAGAGGTGGAAAAATTAGTGCGGATAGCTCTGTGTTGCGTTCACGAGGACCCGGCACTGAGGCCTAATATGGTTGCTGTTGTTGGCATGTTGGAAGGTGGGATGCCTGTAGGTCATCCAAGATTGGAGTCTTTAAATTTCTTGCGCTTTTATGGCCGTCGGTTCACTGAGGCGTCTATGATAGCGGAGGCAGCTGAGAAAAATGATACAGAGCTGTATCCACTAAAAGCTTCTTCCCCGAGCACAGCAAGTGAATCACATGCTTATTTTTCTTATGTCTCCTCACAACAGATCTCAGGACCTAGATAATGTTTAGTAATTGAGCAGTTTTTGTATAGTTTATTGCGAATGGCCATTAAATGTATGTAATTTCGAATTTCAACTTGTTTACTGCTTGTATTGGCATTATAATTCTCACATTTAAGCTACACAGACTATAGATCTCACCATGAAGTTCAAGGTGGGTGGGTTGGACGGCTTTAATTTATTTGGCTCATGTAAACTGTTTCTTTTACGAAAATTACCCTACCTATTATAGGTAGCTTTTATAAGAACTTTTTTTTCTTCCTTCTCTTCTTCTTCTTTTTACCGGGTGCCTATAACGCCTGCAGCTGGGTGTTTGTTGTTCCGATGCTAATTTCTGAGATCCTTCTTCCCAACCTGTCTGAGATTATTTACAATGAATGGCTTATGCTTTGTTTTCAATTTATTATTTTGTGTTGATCTTGGCACTTGGTTCTTTTCGGCATCTCCTCTATTCATTTCCTTTGATTTCTTACTGTTATAAATCCCTCTTTGCAGCTTGTTAAAAATACTTTCCTTAAGAATGAAAGAACACTTCCAAGAAAAATGGTTGAGATGGTTCTGTCAGTAGCATTGGAGAGGACAATATCGAAAAGGAGAATATTGAGCTGCTATGTAAATAAGGTCAAATACGAATACTTCCTGTTTATTATTTATTTTGCGACGCCTTGTTAACTTGATAGATTATGTTTTATAGCTTTTAGTGTTTACTTATAGATAATGTTTTCACCAGTGGCATCTGCTAGAATATCATATTTTTCCCGTCCTTTAGGAAATCTAATATTATAGCAGAAAACGTTTCATTATTATCATTATTGTTATTATTATTATTATTAGAAAACATACTATGTTTGAATTTGCAAATCAGTAAACTGGAATTGCTTGAACTGATATCTGCATTGCTGTTTACTGTCTGAAATATCCTTCAACCACTGAATGCTACGGATTGATGTTTATCTAGTTTGTAGAACAGAGATGAAAGCGCCATACATGCTTGGTTTATAGGTAGTTTGTAGAAACTAGAAAGCTAGTGTTTTGAATCTAATTGATTCAAAAATCTCTCTTATTTGATGAGTTAATTGTCACAGCGTCTTATGAGAACAAATGACGGGGAAAAAGAGTTGATGCTGTTTCTCACATCCACTGGTTTCTCTCCTGCTGATGTGAATTTTCAACCATTCAATATCTCAGCCTTTGAGAGCCAACCTAAACTTAGCCAGTGTATGTCAGGTTCAACTGAAAGGTTTAGAAATCAGCCAAAATTTTTTAGCTGATCTGGTTTAGTAATAACACGTGAGCAAATTGAAATAAGTCTAGCATGAGATGCTCAATTCATGCAGTCCTATTGCAAGTTCTGTTTAGTTTAAAAATGTCCGCGGCTCGCTATATCCGTGGAGAATGTTAGTAGTAGAGATAGAAAGAAAGATCTTATTGACACACCATGCTGCTTGTGCAGAAAAAATGTCCGGTTTAAGTTTGGTAATTTCTGCTCTTCCTACTTACTTGATTAAGATGATATTCTCGTTTGCAGTAATTGCAATTGGTGTAACAGATATCAGGATTCATTTTACAGATTTATTGGGGACATGGTATTTATGGCATTGAATCAGCATCAGATTTCTATTTTGGAAAGCCTCCATCTCTTCTAACTTTGGGGGAGTCTGCGCTGCTTGCCGGGATTATACCTGCTCCAGAACTTCGGTCACCGTTCAGGGATCCTACCAGGTCTTTTGGCGCTAATCTTCTTGATATATATTTACTATTTTATATCCTGTATATTAAGATTATTAAAAACATATACCTTGATTTCAGATGTTCTCAACATTGTATCCTTAGATTTCAATTTCACATCAAATTTGTATCGTATATCAGTCAAATGACATTCAAATGTGCAAATGTTGAGAACATCCAAAACACACGGTGTCCTATAATTAATGATTGCCAATATTGGAATTTTCTTTCTCAAAATCTACTGTTTTGCAGTGTTTATATCCTTGTAGTTCCTGAATTTGTATAGCTAGCTTCACAGTTTTGCTCTTTTTTTTCCTTTAAAACTCGTCTTACATATACCACCGATGAAAACATAATCATTGAAAACTCGTCATATATATATATATATATGTATGTATGTATATGTATAACTGAAAGACCAACTTATGCTTGTCTAACAGAGGGAAAACCTTCCAAGCCAGAGTATTGAAGAGGATGGTGGAAGTTGGCTTTCTTGACATTGAGACAGCACTTTCAGTTCTGAAACAACCTCTTTACTTGTTAATGGGCCAGCATCTGTTGATGGGCTTTTACTCTTGTCATCTTTCTTCAGAGGGGTATGTGCTTCTTTTCTTAATCAATGTTTGTTCCTTTGCTTTTTCCTTATTTATTTTGAAGCTCTAATAAGATGCGATTTTGATATATGTTTTTCATCTCTTGATTCTTCTGAATGAAAGCGTCCTACTTAGGTGACAACTCATAGGGCCTATTAATTTGCAGCCACAAGGAAATAAAATTCTGGACCTTTTATTTATTTATTTTCCCCGGTCCGTCACTAGAACTCAAATTGACATGAATTGTTGTATAACTCTGTATTTTACGTGAAAATCTTCGATTTAAACCATGTGATTCGAACCATTTTCAATTTACGTGAATTTTTTGTGAGAAAAAATACTGTAGCGAACCACGAATCATGATTCGAATCAGGGAACGAATCCCTCTACCAAACATCCTCTAAGAAATAATGTCACCACTGTAATGCAAATAACCTTGTAACTTTGTTCCATCTCTATGATTTTTCTGAGAACATCTCACCATCATGAAGTGGGCCCTGTAAGAATTAAGGCCACCACTACGACATCCATTTTCTGATAAGTACAAAATGTATTTTTTTTTAAGCATCGTATGCCACAAGTAAGTCTTTCAATTAGTCAAGGTACTACATAAGATCATGTAAGATAATATATGTCCCAAACTTATCACACGAATAAGAGATTGTACACTAGGTTGACAATTCACTGAGCCCGTTTAGTTCGCTGACTCGAATTTTTAATTCGAATTGAGATGTGACTTTATATGAAAGCTTTTTACTGTAACAAAAAAGTTAGATGTGATTGTTTCTGAGAACTTTTTACTGTAACAAAATTTAAATTCTAAACTCGAATCGATAAAATGAACGGAGCTAATTATCTTAGTCCAAAAAATGCAATCTTTGTATAACTGGGTAGGGATGTCCCCATTAGACCTTGGGAATGGGCCCCGCATGTGGGTCTCAACATGTGGGTTGGGTCTCATGGGGATAATGCTTATCGGGATATATAAGGATTTGGATCTAAAACTTAAATTGACTTATTCCATTGCTCCATGGGGTACCAACACCCACACGAGTTTTCTCGTCCCTAGTTTAACATTATCTCTTTCACTAGCTTCCTTTTTTGTCTTTACTTTTTTTTTTTTACCAATTTATTATGAATCAACCAATTGATGCTTTTAGATAATGGCCTTTAAAGCAGAGTTAACAATGTGATTTAAATAAATAATAATAATTTCCTATGTGAGAGATGCAAGTTGTTTTAGTCAAACTAATTCCTCACCCGCTCTATTTTGGGTCTAAACCCCCTGAATAATCAGAGTAAAAAACAAGAAAAAGAAAAAAAAAAGAAAATTCTTATGTGACTTTATGTAAGAGCTTTTAACTGTAATAAAAAAATTAGATGTGACTGTTTTTAAAAACTTTTAACTATAACGAAATTGAAATATAAAATTCGAATCGGTGAAATGAACGAGACAAAGATTTCAGAGATGGATATTAAAGTTGGTGTCTCGACTTTTTGTAATTTGTTGAGGGAGTTTTTTTTTTTTTTTTTGCAAAAGAAACAGATTCTGTTCTAAAGTCTCTTCTGTTTTGTTGGTTGCGTAGGAAGTTAGAGGGTC
The DNA here is from genome assembly GCF_000414095.1 of Morus notabilis. Lineage (NCBI taxonomy): Eukaryota > Viridiplantae > Streptophyta > Magnoliopsida > Rosales > Moraceae > Morus > Morus notabilis. Next base: position 322,613 of record NW_010358717.1, on the reverse strand, counting down.
AAGAACGTTGAGTCAAGGAAGTAGAGACTTAGCACGCAACGGTGAATGGGATTGGGAAACAGAGAGCAAAATATGGGAAAACTTGTGAAGAGATGGAAAGATGGGCCATCATGATTCGGCTTAGAGCATCAAAATGTGGATGAATATTTTTGTTGTTCTTGTTATATAACTTCTAAGTTATGGGTTTTTCTTCTTAGCTTAGTCAACATATTTAGAGTTGTTATACTTATGGGACAAAATTTAAAATTTTCTATTGGCCTTTGAGCGAAATAACAATTTGCCGTGGCACTTCAAAACGTATGTTTTAGCTCCCACAAACTTTAGTGTCACATTTAAGCCACCCATCATTTTTTTTTTCAACTTATTGTTCAATTCTCGTTTCTTCTCTTTTCTTCGCTGTTATTATTATTATTCTTATTTTTTTATCAAGTCCTGCTTTAAGAATTTGTTAATACTTACGATTGTAAAATTTTACTGTCAATAAAAATAAATAGACTAGTAGAGAAAGTACACAAATATATGGGACCAAGCAAGCTTGATTGAAAAAAATATATTTGTAGGAGATTAACAAAATAAGTCGTGACGCACTCAGTTATTAGACATTATGAATTGTCTAAGACACACAACAAGACACGAAAGTGAAAAACAACTGAAACTAAGAAGTGTTCATAAAGATTTATTCAATTTAATATGAAACACCGTCACTGTGGGAGCTTGTTGAACTTGCGATATCGGAACTCGGCATATGTTTTGGTCGAAAACTTTGGCGGGTTCGTCTTGTCGACGAGATCCAGGAGAGGTCCGATCATCGTCTCGGGGGGCGGCGCACAGAACACCGCCCAAGACATGCGTGTGCTTTCCTTGTTCACCACGCTCCTGTGAAGAACGCTCTTGTATTTCCCATTGCTTAGGATCTGCATTTTGGTTTAATTCAATACTAAACATATATAAGAAAAATGTTATCAGCCGTTATATATTTCTATATAAGTAGTCTTTTCTAATATGATGAAGCTAGTGGCTGCTAGAGCTATTACCAAAATTTGTGCAATCAATTAATAATCAATCCTGGTAATTATTGCTTTCCATTTACTTTTAAAAAAAAATCCTGATAATTATCAGGTATGTGTTGTACCCGATATAATATAATTGTACATAAATGAGAAAATGTTAAAGAGACAACAAATTCGTTTGGAGATACCTAATTAATTGGTATAATTATGAATTTCTTAATCCCATCATATTATATTAGAATAAGCTACGCGCAATATATGTATGTATGTAGATTTGATGAAATATGACAAAAGCTTCACGTTTCAGAGTCTTGTTAAGGACGACCTATATATTTATTCTTGTAGAAAGGTGATCTCTCTATATATGTATAATATGCTAGATTATCCAAGAGGTTAAGTTATTAGATCTTGCTAGATTATCCAAGAGGTTAAACTTTTAGACTTAAATTGAAATCACATCAAAATTAAAAATTAAAAAAATTTGACAAATCCCAATAAAAATTTGAGTTTTAACAGTTTAAACCAATATCTTATTAATCATACAATGTTTTTATGTCCTATCAAAGAATTCTTTTAAATTAGTAAGAAGTAAAAGACCATAATCTTAAATTCGAACTTCCATAAATAACCAACTCCGATTGATTTCTTGAAATCATCCGAATTCATTAAAGAAAGGAAAAAAGAAAACCTCGATCTGATCACCGATGTGAGTGAATAGCGCATTTGGCAAGTAATCGACCGCCACCCAATGGCCGTCTTTCCAGAGTTGAAGGCCTGGAACATCGTTGGGGACAAGTACGGTGATAGCAGACATGTCAGTGTGAGGCTCAACTCCGAGAGCTAGCTCGGGTTGTGGGCACGGCGGATACATGTTTATCTTCATTTCTAACTCTATTTCATCTCCTCCCAAACTCCCCTTCAATGCCTTCCTTTCCAGGCTTAGTCCCTCCGAGAGCAGTTCAAGCACCTCCTCAGTCACTCTCAACACTTCCTTGTTGTATTCTTCAGTTACTTCTCTGCAGTGCCACATGATAGGTATAAAAAAAAAACTAGTTACATTCATGTGAATAATGTTATTACGGACCTGTTTATTTCGCCGATTCGAGTTTTGTTACAGTAAAAAATTCTCAGAAACAGTCACATCTAGCTTTTCACATAAAGTCACATCTCAACTCAAATTAAAAGCTCGAATCATCGAACTAAACGAACCCTACATGTCATAACATTCCCAAAGAATCCCTGTGCAATAACTGCATGTTGGGGGTACATAGCTTCATATTCAAACGTTTAAATAGATATAAAAACTACCCAATACAATAAAAAGAAAAGAAAAATTTTATATCAGAAATTTGAAAATGAAAAAATTGGGGGAAAACATAATTAAAAAATATTAAAAGAAAATCGTCAATAATCACTAAATCAAACGGCATGAAGTAGGATGAGATGTGACTTGAATTTAAAAGGGTAATTGTATATGTATAAAATATGAGTGTTTAAAAAAAAAGTAATAGAAAGTGAACACATTTTGAATATGGGGTTAAAAACACATTTAGTGAAAATTACCTACCTGTATGTAGGAGGATTTGCAGGCCAGAATTGGTAATTAACTTTAGATGGAGGAGCCATGACGTGAAAAAAATAGTCTATCCATTCAACCTTTTCGTCATGGTTCTTAGTCATCTTAGTCCCATAACCTTCAAACTTCCCATGAGATGGGTCATTCGAATAGGCCTCCTTTTCCTCTATAGGGAGCTCAAAAAATACTCGGCCGACCTCTTGAAGCCGTCGAATCAACTCGGGCGATATCCCGTGATCGGTAATAAGAAAGAAGCCCCACTCGGAGGCGGCCGCAGCCATCTCCTTAACCACAACATTGCGCGGCTGAGAGAGGGAGATGATGGGTGCGGTGACGCCCTCGACGGCTTTGGTGTTCTCGGGGCGTTCGTGGTCCGGTCGAACAAATTGTGCTGGGAGCTCTTTGAGCCCCGCAAAGGCCAAGGCTTGGATTCTCTCTCCCGTGACCATTTTCACTATATGGAATTATTAAGTGAGACTTTAGAAAATCTAGCTCAATATTGTTATGAAAATGCTTCTAGGGCTCTAGCCAGCTCCAATTAGTATAAATAGACATTGCCAATTCGTCTCCATCATCGCAATTCGCTTAGAATGTTTCGCCTGATCATCATCACCTACCAACATAAATTAATCAATGCCAACCATGTGCTGCACAATTGAGCTACCAATCAAATATATATATATTTTTTTATAAAACTTTAAATGTACCTTTCAAATTTCTTTTAAAAAAGGTAATAATTTGATGATTCCTGTATATACGTATCTTTTCGTTTATATATCATCAGAAAGCCTTCTCTCTAATTAAGAAAAATGTCATTCACGTTGCAGAAGTAGTTGCCACGTACATACACTACTAGCCTGAAGCTTCAACGCTTTATTCATTTTCAAGAATATATTTTTTAAGATAAAAAAAAAAAAATCATTTTGGGGCTTCGGCTAATCATAGTATTCTTGGCACACGAAACATCACATTTGGTATAGTTGTTTCAAAAATATTAAAAAGATCATCTATAGTTTTTCTCCAAGAAAAAGATACTCTATAGTTTTTTAAAATATCATTCCGATACTTTAAATCCATTTTGAACCACTAAATGCCTTATTTATCCTTTTAATTAATAAATCTGAATTTTCATTTAAATATTAAAAGAAAAAAAAAAAACTTAAGAAAGACGTTGTTTCATTGAGGAAGATGATGGCTTGGCCTCACTAGCGACATTGAATATGGGTTCTCTTGAAGCAGCCGCCACTGCCCCTAGGGTCTGTAATTTTTGACATGGCACGGGAACCCCATAGGAGATAAATGAATTTAGACCGTATGTTTATTATTCGAGTCATTAGTATAAATGAACGTTTAATTCATAGATTTAGAATTATAATTAAAAATTATTTTCATTTTACGTGTATTTTTTGTAAGAGAAAATACTATAACGAGTCACGAACTATGATTTGAACCATGACACGAACTATGATTCGAACCATGACACGAATCTCCTTTCTAAATGCACACTAAATTTCCACGAATCACAATACTTGTCCCCAACCATGCATTTTACTCTCTGTCTCTTTATTATGAAATCAACTCTCATATTTTCTTATTCATATTTTATTTCATGTTCTTTTAATAATATTATACCATGTCAATTAAAATGTCACGTTAATTAAATTTTATATCATATCAATTAAAAATTCATAATAATTAAAAGATTTTAATTGATATGACATATGATTTTATTGAGAGGACACAAAAAGAGAAAGAATAAGAGGACCGTATAGAGATATTTAGGCAATATGTCATGATTTTTAAAGTTAAATTGACTTTTGCTATGGATACTAAAACTATTACAAAATATACCACAATAACCTTATTTAAGTTTTGTGTATAGAGTAAAATTATACTTATGTTTTTGTGTATTTCATTTAGTATCTTTGGATTTTATAAAAGTGTTGTGATTTTTCATGTACATTTCTATAATTTTTATGAATTTTAAGTATTTTTAACTGTAATATTTTATGCAATAGTTTATATCGGCTGCCATATGTCAATCTAAATCTAACTGTAAAGTGCCTGGACATATAAGTTCTATCCTTTTATTATTCACATTTCTCAATTGAGCAACTTCAGGATCCTTTCAAAGAAGGAATATACACCCTTAGCAAAAAACAAAAAACGAAAAAACGAAAAAACAAAAAACAAAAAAAAAAGAATATACACGTTAATTCTTAAAAATTCTATGATATATCTCATGCTTCGAATTTTGTAGTATATAACAAATTTCATAAACTTGAGATAATAAATAGTATAACTGTTGTAGATAAATGGTAAATAGCAGATTCATAAATTATTTATTTTTCTCATTTTACTCTTAATTTTTAAGAACGAGGGCGAGGTTGAAGACGATAATTGAGGAATTTCTCTTAATAAAATTATAGGTGGGAGTTAACAAAAAGGGCAAATTTATCTGTTTTCTACAGATCGGGGTTGCTTTGAATGATTTAAAAAATTAGGGGGTATTTTCAAATAAGGCACATGATTTAAGGGCATTTATGAATTAAAAGTTTTGATAGAATGTTCAATCTTGAATGCATATCATCATAGACTAACAACACTACTCATTTTTAAGGAAAATTTTATTTTGGTACTATATGTTATATCAAAATATAAATTTAATATATTTATTTTCAATAATTTTATGTTGGTATCTTGACATTTTAAAAAATTCTTTTTTAATACCTCAAAACAGTTTTTTAAAACATAAAAAGATAAAATTACTTTTATTATTATTAAATGACTTTAAATTCATTAGCCAATTTCCTTACAATCCAACCCGAAGATGCCTTTATTATTTTGAACCACCCATGCTCTTTTTGATACGTCTTTATCATAAAGGAGGATAATTTTGTTTGGTAAACATGTGATATTTAATAAGAAGGGTAGTTTTATTTTTCTGTGTCTAAAAAACTGTCCTAAAATATTAAATTTTTTTTTTAATATGTCAAGATATCAATATAAAATTATTAAAAATAAAAATATTAAATGCATATTTCAATATAACACGAATATAAAAATGAACTAAAAAGGGATTCTCGACTATCCACTAAAACTGTTCCACGTGTAATAATTATGAACAACTGCCAATCAGCGTTTAACGAACACGTGACACCCACCGCAGCGAAGGCTCTAAAAAAGTCGGTACTTGGAAATTAAAAGATAAAAAACAAGAAAAAAGGCATAAATAAATCCGAATACAATTTACTTCTGACATTGTTTGGGGAAGAAGACCTGAGAAAACTTTGGAAACTTCGCCCATGGCGTACGTTGAAGGAGGTCTGCTCTTTCTCTCTCTCTTTTTTCTTTCGAACTTGATCGTCGCTAAATTTGTAGATTGATCTCTCTACGTTGAACTGCACAATTTCTATCCGAAATTATTGCCTTTCTCGATTTGCTTTGTGGCTGTTTTCTTCAAATTATTCCCTGCGATCTCTGGTTTCATTGCGTTTCTGTCGATGGATTATTCTTTCATTACTTTGCATAGTCGGAAATTAGGGTTTTTTGATTCATCAAACTCTCCCTTGGCGATCATGTATCTATGATTGATTGCATTATATTGCCGATCGAATTCCCCTTTTTTGTCCATGGATATTGAATTTCGATTTTGGGCATGATTGAAATTTGACCTATTTATACTTGGGCTTTGTAAATTCACCGTAATTAACAAAATAGTTCATAAATTTACGTAATCAATAATTTTCATTGCATTCTTAGCAAAAAAAAAAAAGATTGTTCCATTGTTCTTTCTTTGCAAAGCTGCTTTAGGGACATTGGAGTTTTTGAATATAGTCTATTGTTTTGAAATCATTTCTTTGGTTTTTGGTGGTGCACTTTGATATTTCTAATACTTGTTTTGTTTTGTTTTGTTTTTGTTTTTTTTTTGTGTTTTTTTTTTTTTTTTGATAATCTGTACTTGGTTTGTTAGTTAACTTGGTCCATGTCTTTTTTCCTGGAGATTTCATAGCTTAATGACCATTTTCCTGGAGTTTTTTTTTTTTTTTGGCCATTTTTGTTCTTTGGACGTATCTTGTGGCACTTGCGCTTCACGCTATAAAATGGAATTCAAATTCTGCTGCTGATCAGGAAAAAGAAAAAGTGTACATTTGCTTGGAGTTTTACTCTAGCCCATATTCTGAAATTGATATTTAACTACTATTTCTGTTCACACGTCATGAACAAAATTTTATTCTTAACTCTTCGTCTGGCATTTCTATTCTTTGTACTTTGTACTATTTCTAAGACTATAATAGCAATCTATGGTTTTTGTCTCTGAAATTGATGCTTTTGAATGTGATTTGCGGGGTACGAATTACGGGGTAATATCGTGTTGTAAGTACATTACTGTCTTTTTGCGTTCTTTGGTTGCAAAATATTGATGCTATTGTTTGCTTTTGATACATGTTTTTCTCGTGTGCCTTTCTTGTATATATAAGCTGCAATCTCCCAATCATAAATTAATTCCTCACCTTTCAAATCCTAATTCTTTAGTTTACACTAAAGTATTTCTTGTATTTCATTGGGTTTAATAAGGACTATGACTTCTTTTAATTTCGGAAATTTTCTCTGTCTCATCATATGTTATTATGGATCAAAGTTTCTGGTTTTAGAGTTTTGACTACATCAGTTTGGATTGGATGATAGATGTTCAAATAATGGTACTTGAGAGTTTATACCATTTGTGGGAAAAGCTTAGAATATGGTTACTTGTCATGATGGTGAACAGGAATGGGAAATTTCCGTTTATTTGTGTGTTTATTTACAAAATGTGGAACGCTAATTTGGTTATTTTGGTGAGTTAAAATGATGTAGGGAATGGGGAATGGGTAAGCCAATCCTAAGTTGCCCATCATCTCCTTTCAATTGGAATAAACTACAAAATTACTTCTCTACACTTACTAATGTATAACTAATACTTACATCTACAAGGACATTTTAGTACTTAAGCTATTAGGATTATTATTCCTAAATAAAGTTAATAAACACTAAAAGGTATTCGACTTAATTACTAGTAAATAAACGCTAGAAAATAGAAAAGGAATCAATGTTCCCCTTTCTTATTCCTATTCTTTTCATGCAAACACCTTTTTCTTTCTCATTACAAGTTAGTAAACATGCGCTTGTGGTTTTCCTCGATGTGTTTATTGTGTGTACATTTCCTTTTCTTTCTCTTCAGTCTTTCAAATATCACATTATATGGAAAAATTTTAGAGCCTCATACTGATTTCTTGTTAGTTTGTTACTTCGCGCAGACTAATTTTCTTTGTCCTCAAATGGGGGTCCACATTTTTCCCTGACATCCCTCGCTTGTCAGAATTGATGTTCTTAAATTCTAGTTATGGACCCGCCGATGATATCTCTTGTTTTCTTAGTTATCCCTGTTGCTTTGATTAGCTACAAAACTGATTTTCTTCTGTTTATGTTGGGCTAAGTAGTGCTTTTACGTTTCAGAGAATCAGAGTATGAAAAAATAGTTCCTTTCTAGGTTCAGGAAATCCTTTTCAGTATTTTATTATGTCATTTTTATAATACACACCCTGGAGAAGCCAAAATTGGGAATCTTTTTTGTGTTATGTTATTTATAATTGAAGTTTCTAATTTTTGCTGTGCTATGCACTATAGATGACACTTGGTTTCATTGGGTGGAATTGTGATTGGCATTAGGTGGGAATGTGATTTGTGATTGGATTCCTAACAGTTGCCAACAGCATAGCTTTATATCATTAAATTAGACATGTCTGGTTTTGGTCTTTTTGGTGAGAATTACGATTTATAATGTGATGTGTCCGAGAGAAAAGTGCTGTCTATTTTTCTTTCCTCTCCTGTTATGATGAACTGTAATGGCTGAAGAATCCCATGTTTCTGCAGGTGTTATGAAATCGAAGCGATCAATATGGCGCCTCAGTACAATAACTGACTTCTTTTGGTCCATTATTAACTTCATAGGCGTGTTTTTTGCAACCATGTTCTCGGTAACTGTGTTCTCCTTTGTTCCTTTGTTCCTTTGTATTGGCTTGGTCGTCTTAGTTATAAGAAACTGCTCATCTTATTAGTACTTCCATATGGCAGATGGAAAAATCAGATGCCTACAGGAAAGGCTCTGGTTCTGGAAAGAAGTGGGACGGTGGTGGCCCAGGGGGAGGACCATATGGTGGTGGACCTGGTGGTCCACGCGGCCCGCGTGGTGGACTCGATAATGTGCGGGGATTAGACAGTGTTCGAGGGAATGACCATAGTAAGTTCACCTCTATAATTCCCTTTGATTTTGAACATTTTTCAACTACTTTCTTAGTTTAAATGCTTTGGTTCAATTCCCAGGTTCTCTACCTGCCTGTGGTTCCTGCTGCGGCTGAGTGTGGGCACTGTGCTGGTACTTGAAGTGCACGTATTATTGTCTTAAATATTCACCATGCACACGATTAGGACTGTACTTATTCGGTGTGTGACTGTCGAGATATGCCTCAATAAGAGGTTATAAGTGAACGTAAACAGGATTATGAAGTACAATTACAATTCCATCTGAATCTCTTGGGGTGCTTTTTTCAGATTATGTATAGTTATTACGTAAGCGAGTTACGCTTTGGTCTATCTTTATCGTCATTTATTTTTTCTAAATTCTATTACAACGTTCTAAAGGTAGGAACGATCATAATCCGGCGTGCTTAATTAAAAGAATGGAGACCAAGTTGTCATGTATTAAAAAAATCCGGGAACCAATGATGCTAATTTCTCGGGTTTTTTGTTCATTTGCAATAATGCTCCTCACTCCTAATCAGATATTACTTTAGAGTGATTTGTTCTTTCTTTTGAACTCGAGATTGTGAAATATGGATCTAGATTTTAAGGAGTTAGATATAGAATTACAATTAGCCTTTGTCTCAATTGCACTTCGGATGACATAAAATCATAAAAGTTATGCGAATCCAAACAAACATAAGCATGATTCCCGCGAGTAGAAATTTATGAATTCCATTTCCATGTAACATCAAGTTCACCTTCCGCTATTAATTACAACTTCTGGTCAAAAAACCCTCCTTACAGGTTAGAAAACTTGTAAACATATTTGCGTTTCTTTCTCTCTTTTTTTTCCTTTTTCTTTCTTCGTTTAAATTCTTATGATCTGTTGAATATACATATATAGAACGTCATATACATCTTATATACATATGTATACGCACAGATACATATTCATGTACATATACATATATAAATACATAAATGTACATTACATTTCATTTTTAATTGATCTCTCTATGTATTCGTGACCATATTCTCTAGATGCATGCGCGTATGCTGACTCCCAACAAATTAACCTTCAATACATTTTAGGTACGAACCTCTAAATATAGATCTTTTCACAAAATTTATTCCCGTAAGTACTTTATGTCTTCTACAATGCAAAGATATATTACCAGTTTGTGATCAAGTTAGAAATTCTCTTTTTGATAATAGGGATTGGATTTAGTATGTATTCAGATTAATAATACGAGTTTCTTCCTAACTTACAATTGTATGGCTTGCTAGAGAGGAAAGATATTGCTAATCAAAAGAAGTTTTTTTCACGATGCTATGAGAAAATTAAGCATTACTAATAGAAGTCCAGAACTACAGAAACGGTACGTTATAAACTACTTTAATAACTTTTTTTTTTTTTTTTTTTGGAAGCCAAACTACTTTAATAACTTTATACTTAAGTTACAATTCAATCGATATTTTAATTGATAAGTATTGAAGCCTTTAGCTCCTCCATTTTGCTGAAATTCCGAAGCCATTAACTTATCACAGTGCCGAATTAATGCACCCTTTCGTACTTTTATTAATTATACAGGCAACAAAGAGATACACGTATATCTTTCTTTTTTTTTTGATACACATATATATGATACATATATATAGCTTTATATTATCTCTCTCTTCATTATTATATGTTTTATGGTATAATATAGTCTTACTGTTTAATATGATATTGTTAGGGATACTAACAAAGAGTATGCCGGATAAGCTATTCAAGAGCCTGTCTTTAGGGTTGGGGCTAAAAAATGATGAGTTGAAAGAGGCGGCAGGGGGAGATGAGTTGGTTTACCTTTTGAAAATCAACTATTACCTGCCGTGCCCACGCCCTGATCTGGCTTTGGGGTGGCGCCTCATACCGATATGTGTGCCCTCACCATTCTTGTTTCCAACCATGTCAATGGCCTCAGGCCTTCAAAGATGGCCATTCGTATGATGTCAAGTACATTCCTAATGCCCTCATCATCCATATTGGTGACCAAATTGAGGTACTAATTATCTTCTAGCTTGCTTGTTTCTTTTTTTTTTTTTGACTAACAATATGTTTTTGTTAATTCCAATCTCCTAAGTAAATATTGTTTTGATCATCTTTTGGATCTCATGGGAAGGTTGGTGTGTGTTGTGTGCGTATGGCATTCAACATAAGATAAATTTTATATATGCTTGACATTACTAACATGAAGTAAATATGATTGGATTTATAAATGATACTGTGGCAATATGTGCATAGTTTAAAAGGAAGGACTATAATTCACTGAACTTTTTGTGTTTTAGCAAATTATCATGAATTTTAAATTTTGAAGATCCTCTCTTAATTTGTCAAACCGTTACCATTTGACCTAAACTTATAACTCCATTTAATTTGTGACAGAAATGCTCGTGTGAGCCTCGCATGTTTAGCGAGGACCTTGAAGTACTTTTTATGTTTTAACAAATTGTCTGTTGAACTTTTTGAGTTCCATAATAAACCTTCTTCTTTTCCTCACCAATTAAGATGTATTATGAATTTGGGCTGCAATATTGGAATGTTTTTGCAAGTTGAACGGGTAAATAAAAGTGCCAAAGTAGGAGAAGTCGGCCCTAAAAAAAGAGACTTCTTTGTTTTTTGGTGTGGCGTACTTGCCTATATGATCGCAACAATTCAGATCAAGAGTGCACTAAATGATGGAAAACTGTTTTCACAATAACATCCCTAACGAAATTCCACATAACGGAAATTGCAGATAATTAGCAAGGGAAAATACAAGAGTGTGCTCCGCAGAAGCACATTGCACAAAGAGAAGACAAGAATGTCTTGGCCAGTTTTCTTGGAACCTCCTCCGGACTTTGAAGTTGGGCCCCACCCAAAACTCGTTGATGATCAAGGTCCGTTTAGTTCGCTGATTCGAGTTGAGATGTGATTTTATGTGAGAGTTTTTTACTGTAATAAAAAAGTTAAATATGACTGTTTCTGAGAGTTTTTTACTGTAGCAAAACTTGAATTATAAACTCGAATCGGTGAAATGAACTGCAAGCTCAACAAAATTCCCCAATGAGTAGTACTCAAGCTATTTCATTTTAATTTCCTGGTTATATTAAAAAACAAAAGTGTTTAGTGGTTAGGTTTTATTAAAAAAAAAAAAAGTGCTTAGTGGTTATGTTTTAATGTATATGTCAATGTTGGTCTTTTGCAAGAATACTTGATTTGATAATAAGAACTCTATTTTATAGCCATTGCTGCCAAAATGAATATGATACTTTGATAATAAAAACTATAATTTATAGCTATAATTTGTTAGCGCACAGTCTATTATTCAAAATTTGTGTTCAGCTACTTTGTGGAGTTCCAGTTAAAAATCATTGGAGATGAAGATTTCCCTTGTCTACAAATGGAGTAACTTTATAACAGCTAGATTTTTGGGTTCTTACATCTCCAATCTTAAAAAAGTGCACCTAATATAATGTCACCAATCAGTGGTATAATTTCACATGCATTTGCTCCATGAACTTGTACGGCTTTAACAATTTGTCCCTTAAATTTTTAATTTTGACAAGTTATCCTTCAACTTATAAAATTATTGCAATATGTTCCATTTTGATGCTAATTGTGTTAAATTAGTGTCAAAAAAACACATTCGACGAGAGTTTCTAAAATCCCAATTCAAACGTAACACAAGTATTTCAATTCTTCAACTTTTAATCCCTTAAATCTAATAAAATATGACACATTACAACAGTTTTATAAGTTTGAGGGGTTGATTGTCAGAATTAAAAGTTTGAGGGTAATTTTTTAAACCATGAAAAGTTCGGGGACAATTGTACTAAAAACCCAAAATATTACTATTAAAAAAAAAAAGGCTATTTGTATCCTTTAGTCCAAACAGGTACAGAGTAGATGAGGATTCCTAAGGCAAATGAGATGCATATGGTGATCATGGCATATGCATATGCTCTCCAAGGATGCTTACTTTCTCTCATTGCATTGAACTCAGCAATGAATGTAGAAACTGTACTCAAACAACCCAAAAACCCAAGTTGTATTCCTATTACGATGGTATCACAAGTCTTGGTATTCACCTGTACCAACCAGAAAACACTTCTTAAAAAAAAAAAAAAGAAAAAAGATTTACACAGGACATAAAAAATAATAATAATCTGTTAATTAGATCAAAATCAAAGCAATCATAAACTGTGTTTTACTATAAAGAAAAAAAATCCTTCTAACCTTGAAAGCCTTCTTAATAAAGCACTCCCAAATGTATAAACATTTGTTTGGTTCATAGTTTTGAACAAAAATTTTAAATTTTTATAAGATGAAACACTATAACTAAAAGATTTGAATTGTGTTTATACCTATGAACCAAAAAGTTGCAAAGTCTTTTCTTGACTATAAATTCATTCTATCGAAAATAAACTCGTCATAACATTCTAAGTAGGTCTATACTACACAAAAGAAATCACACCATAGAAGCCATATTGCATACCGCTTTTTTAGCAGTTGAAAGTGATGCCATGAGACAGGCTGCGGAGACATTGGCGAGTAGAGTACCGAACGGAACCCACCCGAGCAAAGCCGCCTTTCCTAGACCATGGCCATTCAGCCGAGCTAAGAACCACCTCATCCATACACCTAAAGGTCCAACTATGCATGCCAGCCATAGGTGAGCCTCACCATTTTCTTCCCTAAACTCCTCTCTAACATAGATTCCACTCACACTCCATACCAAACATAGCATCACCAAGAACAAGACCATAACCACGGCATGACGCTCGCAACTGTCAACCCTCCAGGTCTTATTCGAAATCGGAAATTTTGTTAATATCTTTCCGAGAAGCAGCTTGAAACCCTTGGCAGTCTCCACTCCAAAAATTATGGAGTATGCAACAAGAAACAAACCTGCGAACAAAAAGAGATCATGTGCTTGTCTCTAAGTTTAGGATTTAATATTTCTTTGGTTCATCCCCTAATTTTAACAGAAATCGCGCTTTAATCCGTAATTGCTGTGAAATTCTCGTTTAATTCCTTAAACTTACTAAAATAAGTTCGTTGTTAATCATATCTAACAATATTTTTCTTACAACCAGTGATTTCACTAATGCTTATTGATAGATAGTCTCCTTCAAGTCCCTTCCTATTAATAAAGTTTGGGGACTAATATGACATGAAAGTACAACCTTATTTTAAATTAATGGCTAGGTATAGATGAAAATTAAATTAGTTTTTTGCAAAATGATTGCTTACAATATTTACACAAACTTACCTATGAGAAAACCAAGCATAGACGAAACCCATTGGCCTTCAAAGCTAAGTTCAATCATTTCCTGGTTCCAACCACTGAAAGTAGTAAGGCTTCCTAGGTAACCTGTAGTCAGACCAACGGCTAGAAAATCTGAAGCGTGAGATATGGACGGTTTGAAAACAACACCAAACCACCCCATCAAGAAAGAACCAACCTGGAATAATGCATAAAAATAAGAAATAAAAAAGGGTTGAAAATAACATGTATATTTATCAGTACTCTCTGATTATGAATTACTACAACATGAGCTGAGTTATAAAAGCTATGTGCAATATTAAAGGGTCCAAAGTTAGGGACAGATGGACTATGGTAAGACTACTAGCCGTACGGTACAAGCAATTTATCAGTTGTTGAATGATAGAAAAAATCAATCTGGACCGTTAAAATTTGAGCTGATTTTGTTATGTGGAATTGAACAACAATAAACTTAAAACGGTGCAAATCTTTTAATTTGGACCATCATTAACGCTTAGAAATCCATTGCATGATACGACCAGATTTCGCACCATAGGGGGCCTCAATAGATAGAGAGAAAGAGACCATATTAGAAGGAAGGTCAGGATAAAGAATGCTTAGTTTGCTTGTCACTCCAGCTACTCCAGGGCCAAAAAGTTTTTGCAGCAAATACCTTGTCAAGATCTGCATAATATTTTCCATATAATTAATCTGTGCAATTAAGAGCATTAAGCAAGCTTAACTTACTAGAATTACAAATAACTAAAACATAAACGATTCGGTTCCTGGGAACAAAATCAATGTTCAAGTAAATCAAATTAAGGTCTGTTCATCAGCAAAAAGGGGGCGAGAAAAACGACATTACATAGACTATAAAACATTTGAAAAAAAAAAAAGAGACATATTCTGAGGAGAGAATAATTGAGAACCATTCAACTTACCCCTAGAATCCCAAAAACGGCTAAATGAGTGAGACATGAACCGTACACCAGCACTATTGGCAATTCCTATAAACAAAAACAAGAAAATAAAAAATAAAAATATTGAAGTTGCACAAGTCAATAATATGGTTTGCTCATGAAAGTCAAATTTGAACAAAACATTCGAACACTTTTAAGGATTATGACCAACAGGAAAAAACTTTAAGACAATAATTTCTCACCACCGTTTTTTGTTCAAGTTGTTGCACTTTAGAATCCACTGAAGTAGGAGAAGCAAATTCCTTTGGCAATGATGAGGTTGTATCTTGTGGAATGGTAAGAGCTACACTGTTGGTATGCGATACATGATCATAGTGATTATCTGTTTCATGATTATCTGTTTTGGGGCTTGATATCTCTTGGGATTGGGATGACTGCAAAAAAGAAAAGAAAATGCATTGATCTTAGTATGGAACAAACAATAGTAATTGCTTCATTTATGGTATTACTTGGCATTATTTTCAACGAATTAATATGGCAAATTACAAATCTTATGAAAATCAAAGTAGTATCATAGAAAAATGAATTTACGCTGTAGACAAATTTTTTAACTCTCCAATGCAATAAATTGAGCAATGATATCCGATAACAAAAGGTGTGACTTATAACTAGGTATTATATCGTAATGTAATGTGACAGCACATCAGTACTGATGTATTATCAAACGCCGTAAGGGGTGACTGATGTGGTAAGGCACTTGACCTTGTTAAAAAACAATACAATATAATCTAAAGTTTGAGCCCCTAACTTGTCTTTGAGCATCTAATTGAATAGGGGTGTAGTTGGAAAATAACATGCCACCTTAATCTCACTTTGCGTTATTGCTTTAGGAAAAAAAATGCACTATCAAACAAGCAGTGATATTTGAAACTTCTTTAGAGAAAACATTGATCAAAGTGGTTGCATTGTCTAAATTATTGCACGAATCCAAAAATTTTAATAATTTGTTCTAATATTTCTTAGTCTGCAAAGCTAATTCAAAATCAACTAAGATTACCTAAGAAACCCTAAGTGTGGCAGATTATATAAAAATAAAACGAATACAAAGGTATAAATTAGAGTATGAAGATCACAAGAAAAAGGGAAAACTGCTAATTTAGCATATTGAAATATTAGGGAGATTAAGAGAAAAAAGGGTTTAAAGCTCACCATAATTGGTTGAACCAGCAAAGCTCAAAGAAATGACTAGCTATTAAGTTGCCATGGAAGAATGATCAGAAAATTTATGAACTTTCACCCTCCTGCATACGAACAGAGGGCCCGCAAACAATGAACGGCTGAGTGTCGCCGCCACAGCGGCGAGTACTAGTGACATACAATGTTAGTAGCGATGGCAATGTAAGTTGCTTTGAAATGCATTGGATTATTTATATATTATTTTTGGAAAACTATATGCTACTCATTGTCAAAATATTAACTGGTTGAGATCTCAACTGGGGTTGCTCCAACCCAACAGATACATCTGAAAACAAAGAAAAAGATGCAAATTGTACAATTTTGTGTTCATTTGTTACCTAAACTAATTATATAGTCACTGTAAAGTCCAAAATAACAATAATAAGAATGATATAATATAATTATAAAAACAAGGAGAGAAAAGCATACATTTGGACAGTTTTGTTTTTGTATTGTTACCTTATAACAAACTGACGGTAGGTTCCAAAAAATATATATATATATATATATATATATATATAAATAAATAAACAAAATAGTCTGCATTAGATAATATCTTATACATTAATATTCCACACACACGCAGACATGTAATATGCTTCCACAGAAGTGGTCTAAATTCCAGTTCTTAGCTGCAAGAAAATTTCCTTATACGGCCCTTTATTATTATGATTATGATCGTGATTATGATATTATTCGTTTTCTTTTAATTGGAAGAGCATCAACGTTGAGATTGTAATATGAAATGGAGACTACATAAGGTAGTTAAACCATTGATTAGGTCTTTCTGGGGAAGCACTACTGGAAAGAATTAATTTATTATTTTTTCTAAATAATATAATAAAAATAATAATAAACCTTCAAATTTTCTTCTTCACCAACTTGGTGTCTTGAGTGTCTTTCTTCATTCGGATTTTGACAAGGAAATTTACGCAAGTCAAAAATTCAACCAAGTTAATTTAACGCATTATGTGTGTCTGAGAAGTTATATATATATATCACATTACTGATCTATATATACATACATCCACTTTGGTTATAGAAAATAAAATATATAATCACTTCTGATGAGCCTTTAGGTAGTGGTTATGATATGCATTTGACTTTTATAATCACTTCTGCCGTTAGTTTTCATCCACATTCTTTTGACTTTTATTTGGCCTTAATGGAATTCTGCATCTTCTTTTCAGAACTTGGACTCCTTCGAACTTGGAAGTCGCAGAGGATTTCTACAATTTTCTTTCCTGGTATTTGACTTGCCTCTTACTTTTTATGGTATTGTGATTTGCGTTTTTATACACCCAGAAGCTAAAGTTAATTCTCTAAAGGGGTTATGAAACTATTTATTCATGAATTACTTATAATTCCAATTATCTTGTCAACATATACAATTGGCGGGAATTTTTTTATTCAATTTTTTTGTGAGAGAAAACACTCTTAACAAAATCAAAACTATGGATTTAAACCCGTGAATCAAACAGACCCTCAACTACTTTGTAGACTTCCTGTTAAAAAAGTATCAGAGACAGATAAAAAGATTTTATTTTTCTATAAATGGTGTAAATTTATAGTATAAGATTTATGGTGTGACATTAGATTTTCGTCTCGGTCACAAGTCGACTAGAACATAATTAAGAAGGAAAAAAAAAAAGTCCTATTTGTATCCTCGAGTCCAAACAGGTACAGAGTAGATGAGGGTTCCCAAGGCAAATGAGAAGCATATAGTGATTATGGCATATGCATATGCTCTCCAAGGATGCTTACTTTCTCTCATTGCATTGAATTCGGCAATGAATGTAGAAACTGTACTCAAACAACCCAAAAACCCAAGTTGTGTCCCTATTACGATGGTATCAGAAGTCTTGGAATTTACCTGTACCAACCAGAAAAAACCTCTTAAGTTGAGTTATTTGCAAGTATAATATTATTGCTGAAAGAGTTTAACGCGTAGAAGAGAATGATTAAGACATCAAAATCATATGATATATACCCTACTCCATCATATAAAATTGGCCTCCTCAACCCTCATCTTGTTCTCTCTCCGTTTACTTAAACAAACCGTGTTTTTTCATTATTGACAAAACCTTCAACCTCTTAGAAATCTGCAAATCTATAATGTTCCCAACGCCCATAATGTTAGACTTTAAGGTAAGGGTGCAAAATGAAAACGGAATAAGACTCCACTCAACTGTAATATAGCTGCAACGATTGCATGTCTTTTTGGGGGGCTAACTTTTGTTTTTTTTGTTTTTTTTTTTCTTTTGGTGGTGGGGTGCTAAAACTTTAACTACCCTATTCTCTACGAAATCGTATTGAAAGTAAAAGGTCAATAAAGTACCGAGAAAAACCAACAGAAAACTCTACAAATGGCCCTTTAAAATGAAACAATCAAACAATTCCATGAAAATTTTGTCAATGCTAGTGAGCCTCAAGTGTCAACCCTAAGGTCCTTAAATAAGAGAGAAAATTCATCTTGTTAACATGGGTCGTACTTCAACAGAGATAAAGGTGTCACAGAAGGGTATGGTGTTATGGAAAGAAATCACGTCAGAGATACGCACCGCTTTTCTAATCGTAGATAGTGCTGCCATGATGCAAGCTGCAGAGACATTGGCAATCAGGGTACCAAAAGGAATCCATTTCAAGTAACCTGCATTTCCTAGGCCGCATCCATTAAGTCGAGCTAAGAACCACCTGGTCCACACACCCAGAGGCCCAACTATGCAACCAAACCATAGTTGAGCCTCATCACTGCCGCTGCTAAACTCCTCTCTCATCAATACGCCGCTCATGCTCCACAGCAGACCTAACATCAGCAAGAACACCACCATAACTGCCACGTGACGTTTGCAACTGTCTACTCTCCAGTTGCTGCTCGAATTGAGAATCCAACATTCTTGATTTGCTATTTTCTTTTTAAGAAGCCGCTTAAAACCCTTAGCTGTCTCGACTCCAAAAATTATGGAGTAGGCAGCAAGAAACAAGCCTGCAGAGAAACTATATAAGGGATAAGCTTGTCTTGTTCCGAGTAAATAGAGCTTGCACCAGAATTCAGGCTGGACACAGATGTTAAAAGTTTGCCGCTAGTCATGGCCATGTATCTACACCAGTTGTTGCGACATGATTCTTAGATTATTGACATCTTACCTATGAGAAACCCGAGGATAGATGAAACCCAATGGCCATCAACACTAAGTTCAAGCATTTTCTGATTCCAGCCACTGAAAGTGGTAAGGCTTCCCAGGTAACCAGTTGTCAAACCAATGGCTAAAAAGTCGGACACACGGGATATATCTCCTTTGAAGACAACACCAAACCATCCCATCAAAAAAGAGCCAACCTGGGAGAATACCAGAAAATGTGGGTTTAGAAGAGCATCTTGCATTAATACCATCAATAAGATGGTAGAACCACAGGAATCCATGTTCGTGAGAATTAATTTCAACTACAGTAATCAGGACACGTTCTACAATACAAGTTCCTCCTAATACTTGAAACTGCACAATGTACTCTCCGAGAGAATAATATAAAGAGCAAGAGACTGATGCAACAAAAAACTAACTAGGAGTGTGCATTATATACATTTATATAAATATATATACACATGTATGTATATATATAGGGAGAAAGAGAGGGACCATATTGGAAGGAAGGTCAAGATAAAGAATGCTTTCATTGCTTGTAACTCCGGCAATGCCAGGGCCGAAAAGTTTCTGCAGTAGATACCTCGTCAAGACCTGCATGTTGTAGCAAGCAAGATTTGCTGATTGGAACTTTATTTAAAGCTAACAATACATGCTGTACAAAATTATTTGATCAAGTTGTAATCACAAACAGACAACATACGAGTCATGAGCGTCTAACTTAACTAAGAGGGTACTTTCTTCACGTCCCCTTCGTAGCAAGAACTACCTCTATCTTCAAAAAAAAAAAAAAAAAAAAAAAAGAGCAAAACGAAGGAACTATTTCATCTTCATGCATGCAGCCATAGCATTTGACATCCAGGTCTACAACAAATGGAATGTAAATTAGCAGTTAAACCAACCCAAAACACAATGATTTTGATCAGTCAAACTCAACCAGTAGGAAAGCAGAGTCCTCTGTATCAAGGACTCGGAAGTCAGAAGGTATTACATTCCGCAGCAAAGCAGAAGGCAAAAGACAGAGAAGGAACATCTCACACTAAAAGACATTAAAAAAAAAATAAAAAAATAAAAACTAAAATAGCACATCTTTTGGAGTACCTGGACAAAGAGTTGCAATCTCAGTACTTCAATTGCACTTATCATGATCCAAGAGCACCAACATATTTATTCAGAATAAACATATAAATGTCATTTATACAATAAACATATTTGTTGCGAACACGTACCACCAAGCTATGAAATGTAAAAGGCGGCAATTAATATTGAAAGAGAACGATGCTCAAGAATTTTACCCCCAAAATGCCAAAAACGGCTAAATGAATGAGACATGAACAGTACTCCAACAGCTTTGGCATATCTTTCTTATCATCCTGCACTAAGAGAAAAAATAAATTATAAAACACATTTACATGAAATAAAAAAACACGTACATGAAATAATGTAAGCGTCCCCCATGTTATGCTAGAAAAGTAAAACTAAATTTGTTATATCATCGACAACTTTAACTTTTGTCATTTTTGAAGAATCCTATCAAACTAATGGACCCAAAAATAGCAACCAGAAACTTACTTGCATATTGTTTTCAGCTTGCACCACGGGATCAGTTGAAAGAGGGGAAAGAAGTTCTTCTGGCAATGGCAGAATGGGGGAGACAGAATTCATTGTTGCAGGATCATGAGTGCTAAACCCACGGGATTGTGATAGCGTATCTTCTGGAATAGAAATAACCACCCCATTCTCTGACACGTGATCCAAGGAAAAGCGGAGGCTGCCACTCCTGCTGTGCCTGTTGCTATGAAGAGCCCTGTCCCCAATATCGCCCGCCTCTGACACAGACTCGCTTTCAACGTTATCATCTATTTGAGAGGTTTGAAGACCAGATAAACTAACAGATCGCCTTCTTATTGAAGAACTGGCACTGCTTATCCTACCAAATGATCCACTTCGTGCAGGTTCAGAATTGCGGGTCCCAAAATGCCCTCCAATCGTAAGCGTAGAAGTTGATTTCTCTTCAGACGACTTCAAAAATTACCAACAAAGTATCAGGATTTTGATCCAAAGGGCAAAAAGAACAAACACAAAAGGCATTGCTGCAGCTGAAGGTAATGACGATGTAGTAACTTTTGAGTTCCATAAGAGAGTGCCACAACTCAGATCTTTAATACATAAGGGAAAAAAAATGTCGATATGAACCAATAAACCACCTAGTATAAATCATCGAAAAAGAATTGGCAACCTTGATATACTGTATACACCCCGGAATAATTACATGCAAGAATGCATACACTTTTTACAACATATACATACACATTTGAAGCTTCACGGTCAATGGTTTGCTTATAATGTATGTTTTCCAGCAAAGGTATGAATGAAACATGCACTAAACTCATTATTCATCATGTCAACACAGTTCCGCAATAGGATGTAACTAATTATAGAACAACTTTTGTGCACAAAGTTTACATAGCAATGAAAGAGGTCCCTTGTTTTAAAAGAATTTGGAAAATTTCATGTTCAAAGACACCAAGTTGTTCAACATTTGCGTCATCGGGAAAAAATAAAAACACGACAAGAAACTCCCCCGGAGTATATTTATTACATTATTGTCATGTTGGAAAGGCCCTCAAATCACATGTTTTTAAAAAAATAAAAAAATAATAAAGGACTTAAATACTGGTTTCTGTTCGCGAGAAAGCTATAGATATTAAGTTGAGTGATATGTAAAAGCACAAAACTTCCATAGCAGTAAAGCTATAGAACATTCATACTTACATAGCAAAAGTTATTTGCTCAATTTTCTAAGCACTATTGCTCACGAGATTCAAAGGTAACCACTAACCAGATAGTAGTTATTAATAGTACATAAACAAGAGACGCCAACAACAATAAAACAACCGCTCAATACATTCTGGCGGCATTGTACATTCTTATTCAGCAAACAGACTCAGGATTTGAGCTATGAGCTAGGATCTTCCAGCAGAGGAAAAATATATACAAAGAAACGATCATAAGAATCACTCCCACAATATATATATATGTGTGTGTGTGTGTGTGTGTGTGTGTGTGGATTAGTTCAAAAATCGCAACAAAGTGTTTGATGCTCTTTGTTAGAACCAAGTTAAACCTTACATCAGTGGTCATAACATGCACCAAATCAAGACTTTTAGCAACCCCACCATGATAATTAACATGTAGCAGAACAACCAGATAATGGAATATATAGGATGCGTTTGGAATTCGTTCCAAAATGATTTTGTTTTTTGTATGAAAATGGAAATGAAAATATTTTCAATTTCAGACAGAAATCATTTTTAAAAATGCATTTGGTAGTTTTATCAAGAGCTTGTTTTCAGTATAAAAAAATCCATTAATCTCTCTCTCTGTGCTTGAAAGAGGAGAAAACGGAAACAAAAAATGAAAAAACGACTAAAAGTCGGTTTTATTTCTCTCCCATTTTACACTAAACCAAAAAATCGTTTTCATTTCCGTTTTTTGTCTTTAATAGTGCCAAACGCCGTTTCTCTCCCATTTTCATTTTTTCTTTCTCCAAAACGTGAAAAACAAAAACAAAACCAACTCCAAGCACGGCCAATTTTCTCCTTACACTAAACAATTCACCACTTTCCTGAACTTGGGCCCTCAAATCCCAACATCGTCAATTGAGAATCCAAGTGAGGCATGAACAATAATCAACATTGATATGAAAATTAGAACAGTACTCTTAGAATAATCTACATGGAAATGTCACTTTGAATGGTAATGGATATCAGGATATGAATGTCAAAACTGAAACTGTTTTGAAGTCGTGATGATGGAGATGTCAACTAAAAGATGGTGACACAAGAACTGGTCATCCAATTATTTTAGACTTTTAATGTGATTTTAGGATACCCAATTTTAGATGCCATACAACACCAGTATATATAATTAAGCAGACGGAAAACTTTTAAGACTTTAGATAAATGCCATACAACACCAGTATAATTAAGCAGACTTTAGATAAAATGATGAGTACAAGCAAAATGAATTACGACCCAGAAAAAAAAAAAAAAAAAATAGAACCCCATATTAGAAACATGTAGCTTTGTTAAGAACAGAACCAAAAACTGTTTATTGCGCATAAAGGTGCCTTATCAACTCAAAACCGGGTCGTCCACTACCAAAACATTACTCCAATTTAATATGAACAAAAGAAAACCCCACACAAAAAAAAAAAAAAAAAAAAGAAAGAAAGAAAAGAAGGAAAGCAAATATGGTCCCCGTTTCCTATTGAGCATGGCAACTTAAAAAGTCAAAATCGGAACTTTAGAGCACCTATCTTAAATAATAATTAAAAAAAAACAGTATGTATGTATATACACAACAAGGAAATGCAAAACGAATAAATGAAATTGAAAAACAGAAAAAAAAAATTACAAAAGAATAATAATAATAATAACAAGCAAAATCCAAATCAAATTTCCTTTAAACATTAAAAAATCATTCTCGTTGCACAAAGAGATAGAGAGAGTTTAAAATACCATGTTTGAGAGAGAAACACCAGAGCCTGGGAAGATTAAGTACGATCCTTTCTTCAAAGAAGATGCAATGACGAACTTTTTTATACCAAAAAGAATATATGAACAGCGAATATTGTTTGAAAAAATGGAGGTCAGAGATCGTTGAAACTTGAAAGAGAATGAAAAATAATAAAAACAATGAGAGATAAAGGAAAAATGTATGGTTCAATGAAAGGAGCAGTTAAGAAATGGGTTTTTTTTTTTTTTTTTGGAAATTAGAGAGAATCTGATGAGCAACAGCTATGGCGGTGACTGGCCTCGTCATGTTTATACACATCATTATTATTTTTTGGGAAAAAAATGGTGCAAAGAAGGGGAGACGACGTAAGGCTTTGGCTGTCTGTGCTTTGGTCGTTTTGATACGTTTGACTTCTTTTTTTTTTTTTCTATTTTTTTTTCGGTTATTAGTATTGTTAATTCCTAATTATTAGTATTGAA
This sequence comes from Morus notabilis, assembly GCF_000414095.1. Classification (NCBI taxonomy): domain Eukaryota; kingdom Viridiplantae; phylum Streptophyta; class Magnoliopsida; order Rosales; family Moraceae; genus Morus; species Morus notabilis. The sequence goes on along the minus strand of NW_010358717.1, from coordinate 298,158 downwards.
TCCCTGAACTTTTAATTTTGATAAATTATTTTCTCAATTTTTAATTTTTCATTGTTTTCATCCCTAATACTAAAATTTACAACGGACTTTTGAAATTTTACAGAGATAATCACATTCTAATTACGTATTAGCTACAATTTTTACAAGAATAGTTACATTAAATGCAAACTATTTTCTTTAGTATGGTTAAAGACCCTTCAAAACTAGAACATTTAGCATTTAATATAATTATTCTTGAAAAGATTTCAGTTACCGCGATTGATATGTGATTGTCAATGAGAAATTTTAAAAGTTATTCACTAATTTTAATGCTAGAATTGAAACTGTCACGCCCCAAATAGGGGTTGGTGATTTGAAGGCTTGTTTAGAAATTAAACACGAATTAATAAAGTAATTAAACTAAAGTTAAAGTCAAATATAGTATGTATATGAATTTCCAAACAAACCCTACTATTTTAAAAAAATTGAGTTTTTTGAAAAGAGTGGGGCGGACTTTACAAAAAAAAAAAAAATCACAATCAGAGTCAAATCAATTTCAAAAGTCAGCCTCTGACATCCATAGGATTTTCACATTGTGCATACATAAACAGTACCGAAAAATAAATTACTGACATCAGCCACAATCTAGTAAAGTTTAATGTTTACAATCCATAATTTATTCATGCCTTAGTACATGTGGCAATGAGAGAAGTAAATTATAACTTCTTCACTTCTTGAGATCGACTCACCTCACCGGTACTCACCACCTACTCAGCACTACTTCTAACGTCATCTGGGAGGGGTTTAATACATTTAAAACAGAAGAAAAGCAAGCGAAAGGGCCAGTAGGATATAATTTATAAAATTGAATAAATAAATAGAAGTACAGGGTCCGAATATGTCATCCGGAACCAAACATCTTTTTTTTTTTTGAAAGGAAAATAAACTTAAATTTCCGGTTTCAGGCATCAGTAAGTAATTTATGATTGCAAGGCCAAACACCACCGTAGTGGCCCGTACGGGTTTCGGGTCCTGCCCCCAAGGATATGATATCCATATCTCGATTTCTAGGCCATCGGCGTTGTTACCATTTCTTAAAATATCTCTTAAAATATCTCATTTTAAAAAAATATCATATAAAACTCTTTTTTAGATTTCAATTATTTCAAATGCATTTTTATTTTTTAAAACGTTTTCATAGGCCAAATACATTTAAAACAGCCTAACAAGGATGTGGACAAGAACATCTTACCTCTCAGATAGCAATTCCACAGCTAGCTTCTTATCGTCCTAGCCCCACTCGTCTTTGAAGCTCAATATTCGATCCCGCCGCTAGCTTTGTCACCAAAACAACGGTTTAGAGTTTAAACCTCACTTCTAAACAATCTAGCTTAATTATGTACAATTATATCATACTAGTGTGCCTTAACTCAAAATCAAAGTTTATAAACAACTTCTTAATTCAAATCGTGATTCTTTGAGAATCATAATTCAATCAAGAGAAATGGAAGGGAACAAGGATTAATGTGGCTAATCCACTCACTTTAAGTTCTCAAATGAAGTTAAGTTGGTACTTCATTGAATTTTGAGGTCAAACAAGGGTTTTTAAGCATTTCTGGACCGGATTTAGTGTGCACATGTCGACCAGTCATAGAGGAGTGTAACTCCACTGGTCAGCTGGTGGAGTGATGACCGGTCGACCGGTGGGAAGCTGTCAGGGCTAAAAAGTGGCCAAATTGCGAAGAACAAAGCCAAATCCTTCAATTTCAAGTTCGATTTCAAGATATTTTCATGGAGATTCATCAAAACCAAGTTCCAATCACTAAATCAAGTTCAAATAATAAAAAAAAACCCCAAATTCCATCATGGTTTCATCAAAACCCATTCAAAAATCACACTTAAATCTATATTCATCAAAATCCAAACCAAAAAACCAGATTACCAAGAGAAAATCCGAGATCAAGAGTGAGTTTTCAAAGTATTTACCTTGATCTTTGCTGTAGTGTTGAAAACTGCTTGAAAATATCCTTTTTGGTTTAAATCTGAATCCAAATCCGCTTAGAGAAGCGAGCGAGACAAACTTGAGAGAAAGAGAGCAGGGGAGAGATGAGAGAGAGAGAAAGAGAGCAGGGAGAGAGAGAGAGAGAGAAAGAGAGAGAGAGAAAAAGAGAGAGAGCTTTGAGAGAGTGAGAGAGGGACGGGAGAAAGAGAGAGAGAATGAGAGAAAGAGAAAAATAAGAGAAAGAAAGAAGGAAATAAATATAAGGAAAAGGAAAAAGGTAATATTAAAAGATAGTTAAAAAGAAAATGATAGAAGTATGTATTCTCACATACTTTCGGGGTAGAATTGTAAATACTAAAAATAATTAAAAATTTCTTGATTAATTTACAAAAATTAAATTAGGCACACTAATATATCACAATTTGTATAATTAAACCTTTTTAATTCTTCAAGTCGTTACGAAAACTGCTAAAAAAAGTTCAAGGAGTAATTTGTCAAAATTAAAAGTTTAGTAATCAAAATGATACAATACCCATGTGTGCCAATTTTGTACTTTTGTAGTGATTTTATTTTAATTGTGTAATAACAATGTGGTATCTCCTACTCTTCGAGGTTGATTTGTGTGCTTAGTATGCTAGATTTATTTCTTTGTGATGTGATGGTTGCCTTGTGTCGTAGGTCTCTTAATTTTTGATCCATTTGAAATTTTCATCAATTATAGAAATATTGTTGAAACAATCATATATATGCTCGATATATGGTGTACCTATTGAAATTCTGTTGTTTGAATTTATTGGTACACTTTTCTCCCCCTGGAGTGTCTTTATGTGAAATTATTTATGGTTTCAGTTTATAGTCGGGATCAAATCTTCTCATACGTTAAGAGTTATTCATATTTGTATTAGTGTTTATAGCTCTTTGATTCAATTTGATTTTTTATTTTGAAAAAATAGGGATCTAAATACTACGAAACTAAGAGGTTGGAAATCCGATTGTCAAATTTTCCAAATAGGACCCAATGCCAATGTCACGACCCCAAAGATGGGACCGTGATTATTAGAAGAATTTGTTGGTTGCCCGAATCGAATCTGGCTGCGGAAGCGTGGTGGTGCGCGGGGGAGAGGCGGATCGTGTATAACAAAAATTTTCATAAAACTTTTGAGATACTCTATAGATTATATTAATTTATGCACGAATAAATTAATCTCATTAACTTATATATATCAAGAACTCAATCAGAAAAAATACCTGGAAGCCGACTCGGATGATAACTTGAGTTCTTTGACCACGAACAGTCCTTGCTCCAATCATTGTGTTTAGAAAACCAATGTCTTCCACATCAATTCCTAGAATCTACGAAGACGTGTGTGTGGGCACACATGAGACAAAACGGGTTACAATAAATACTCAAATTTCCACAAACACCATCACATGCACGATGTGGAATTTTTTGGAGAAAAATTTTTTCCTTCCTCTCTCTCTTGAGAATTTCGGCCAGCCTTAACTCTTAGGGCTGAAAAATTGTTTCCAAAATTTCTATAGAGAAATTTCGGCTACCTCTAAAATTAGGGCAAAAAACCATTCTGAAAATTGTCTTAAAAATAGTATTTATAGAGTAGAAGTCAAACTTCTAGAAAGAATCCAATCTCTATCTCCAATTTGAATTTCGAACCAAAATTCTCCTCTATCCCTTATCCCTTGTGGCCGGCCATGCTAGGGATTCCTATCCCTGTGTGTGGCGCCAATACTGGATAGGGAAGGAAGAGAAAATCATCCTTTATCCTGTAGTCCAATTTTATTTCAAATTCAAATTCAAATTTAAGTCAAACTTAAATTAATTTGAATTTCTAAATTGAACAACTTATCAAATAAGTTTAAATGGATAAATCTAGATGTGTTCAAATTCAAATTTAAATAATCACATTATTTAAATAATAATTAATTCTCAATTAATTATTTTCAAGTGTTTAATTTTAGAATTCC